>NW_028152064.1:130518-203018 GCF_964638095.1 Poromitra crassiceps
GAGAGAGGGGGAGAGAGACTGAGGGAGAGAGAGCGGGAGAGACTGAGGGAGAGAGAGAGACTGAGGGAGAGAGAGAGGAGAGAGAGAGGTGGGAGAGACTGAGGGAGAGAGAGAGGGAGAGGGAGAGAGAGGAGAGAGAGAGGCGTGAGAGACTGAGGGAGAGAGAGCGGGAGAGATACTGAGGGAGAGAGAGGGGGAGAGAGACTGAGGGAGAGAGAGCGGGAGAGATACTGAGGGAGAGAGAGGGGGAGAGAGACTGAGGGAGAGAGAGCGGGAGAGACTGAGGGAGAGAGAGAGACTGAGGGAGAGAGAGGGAGAGAGAGAGAGGGGGAGAGAGAGAGGGGGGGAGAGACTGAGAGAGAGAGAGGGAGAGAGAGAGGGAGACGAGAGCAACTGAGGGAGAGAGAGACTGAGGGAGAGAGAGACTGAGGGAGAGAGACTGAGGGAGAGAGAGAGGGGGAGAGACTGAGGGAGAGAGAGAGACTGAGGGAGAGAGAGGGAGAGAGAGAGAGAGGGGGAGAGAGAGGGGGGGAGAGACTGAGGGAGAGAGAGGGAGAGAGAGAGGGAGACGAGAGCAACTGAGGGAGAGAGAGACTGAGGGAGAGAGAGACTGAGGGAGAGAGAGACTGAGGGAGAGAGACTGAGGGAGAGAGAGAGGGGGAGAGAGAGAGAGACTGAGGGAGAGAGAGACTGAGGGAGAGAGAGACTGAGGGAGATAGAGACTGAGGGAGAGAGAGACTGAGGGAGAGAGAGAGGGGGAGAGAGAGAGGGGGGGAGAGAGAGACTGAGGCAGAGAGAGACTGAGGGAGAGAGAGACTGAGGGAGAGAGAGAGGGGGAGAGAGAGAGGGGGGGAGAGACTGAGGGAGAGAGACTCGCTGAAAAGAAGGCTTAAGCCGTCTTGGTGCAACCGGCGTAGCTGTTAGGTCGTAAAGTTACGACCAACTTAGCTTAAGACCAGTGTAAGACCAGTTGGTGCAACTGGCCCCTGTAGTGTATTAACAGTAGATGACTTGTGTTGGCTGATAGCCTACAGTAAGTAACCTCTTTCCCTGCACGCATGATATAGCCTATTAAGATGAACCCCACACGTGGACCATTTAGATATACTGAAATAGGCTAGAATTAAATTCTCACACATCCCTTAAAGAAACACACATTGTTTACATGTGTATGTTATAGCCTATGATGAAGGAAACCTCTAATTACAGTAAGCGTGCAGTTAGAATGTGGACATTAGATTAGGCACAACATATGTTTTAGCCTAAACAGAGTGATGATATAAATATATAGGCTACAATGTAATAAGCCCTGTTGTATTAACCTACAAAGGATTAGTAGATGTATCTATAATGACCGCTGTGTTTTGGATATGTCTGATGCACATGGACAACCTGGCATTTACACAAATGAATTGGAGGGAATGAAAGAAGCAACACTGATTGGTTGTGTGGATGTTAACGGCCTCACCAAGCTCACCACGTCTTTGAATCATTTAATTAATTAATCCTCTTAGTTAATCCTGCATGAATCACTGTTGCTGCGCGAGCGCAAGTGACATTCTGCGCATCACGGAGAATAGCAGATGACTTGGGAACGCCCATTCATTTGCTCTGCGCCCCTCTGTCTGTGTGTGTGTGTGTGTGTGTGTGTGTGTGTTTGTTTGTTTGCGTGTGTGTGTGTGTGTGTTTGTGTGTGTGTGTGTGTGTGTGTGAGAGAGAGAGAGAGAGCGAGGATGTGACAGTTATAGAACACAGTGTTATTGGTATGCGATGGTGTTGATGTGATGTATGATGCGATGGTGTGGAGATGTCCAAATTATGCATGGAGATTACAGTATCCATTGTGCAATTTAATTCAAATTAGTATATGACATTTGTTTTGGAATCTACGGATTCGCCTGTTCACGTTGGTTTCCAGACCAATACAACGATGCCTGGGCGCCGGGCCAAGTGAGCCTGACCGAGAGAGAGGGTTGGTCAACAGCTATGAGGGTCGAGGTAAACTGATATACCATTTATGTGTGCTATATGGTTAGCATGGAAGATGTATGTTTCACCCCTAGACAACAAACGATGCCAAAATTACTTCATGAAAATATATACATCCATTTGCGACCGTAACATTTGAGGCCTCGTCCGAATGGCGCATCGTCTCCAGAGTCTCCACCCTAGAAATTGAGCGTGTGAGCTACTCAGTGACATCATCACTGATTTGTGACCCATATTGTGACATCATAAATCCCAGAACATGTTGAGCCCATGGCACATTGTCTCCAGAGTAATTAAAATTGTCTAAGGCGGGCAGTGTTAGCGAATCGTGACATCATCAGCGATTTGTAACACAAACTGTGACATAATCAAATCCCACAACATGTTCCGCCCATGGCGCATCGTCTCTAGAGTCTCTTAGAATTGCTAGCATTATTAAAATGCCTCCATCATCTCCAGTCTCCTCCCTCTAATCGAGAGTTAAATTAGATTGTAGTTTGCAGGCTGCCAGGTTGGGTTGGGGTCACCATTGCCACATATTTTAACAGGGCGAGCTGGCTCTCTTAACGGTTTGGTTTGGTGCCGGTTTTTAAAAAGCCTGACCCACACAGACAACATAAACATTCTAAATTGCCCCTATACTTCCTGTTGCAGTGTTTGCTAATACAATAGCTGGCAGGAACACAGTTCTGTGAAAACTGTCTATATGTTGAGGTTTAGTCAAGTCACCTATTTAAGACTGAATGGATTGAAGAGGAAGGAAGTGGATTTCCTTGATTTCCTTTAAAAAGAGCTCAGGAGAGACAGAGGAGACGAATGGGAGATTCTACAATAAGAAAGTGAGTCAAGTGGAACGCAGTCAAATGCTGCTGTGAGCTCACAATGGATTTTGATGAATGAAGCCAATGTGCTCAATCAAAGTGTGGAACGTAGCCTATTTGCTGCTTTTGACCATGTTTTAATGTGAAGTGAATCAACTATCAACTAGCATGATGCTGATCATCATCTTAAATAATCTTAACAACAGTAAATTGCTGAAAGCCAAACTGCATAGATCACCTTTATCTTTTCACCATTCTCTCTCTCTCTCTATTGGAATCAATGGAGAAATGTCTCTCTGCTGCTTCTGACTTTTGTTCATCAAAAATGAAAAGAAAAATACAGCTTGAATTTCAGGATGTTTTTCTCTCTGTGGTGATCTGACCTGGGACTGATGTTTGAATGCAAGTTAAATAAATAAATAAATACTGAGGCGGGCATTTATTTTTCAAAACGTGTAGCGACATCCGGCCAGTAAAACTGTGTCTATATGGGACTTGGCTTTTAATTGAAGTTTTATGGTATTAACAGACTGACTGTTAATTTCTTCAATTTCATCATAACACATTTTGTCAGCCATCTTGTTTCAGAATAGGATTTGAATGAATAGATGTCACACATGAGCTTTCTATTTCAATAGAAACTGAATCAAACTAAATACACACTTACACTTCCTCAGGCCTGGTTTCAACCACCGCACTGCATCATGGTCCACACTGTGGGGGAGGGGGGTAAATAAAGTCAGACAGCATCATCTCTTTGATCATGAACAAATAACCTTCATAACCTTCCATAGGAGGGATTTTCCAGACGCCGTGACTCATATCCTCCATTCAACATCAAACAATATTCCTCAGCTTCAACTTTATGAATCAGAGTCAATGGGCCTGTTCAGATAGCTCTACTCAGCGTACTTTTGATACTCCAATTGAAGAGGTAGTGTGTTCACACTGTACAGTATATTAATTTTGTGTAGGCGAGATATTCACAAGAATGTCTGAGTACAGACCGGGGGCTTACTCAATATACTCATCTCCCGCATAATGCATTGTGACTCTTCAGGTGGAGACTGAAGTCATTGTCCAACACGGTATATATTTTACATTTTTCACACTATTTCATCATTAAATTCACTTCTGTCACTATTTGAGGTGGATAACCAGGGGTGTAAATTAATTTGACAGCGCCAGCATTATGAAAATCTGGGAGGGGGGGCACCTTCTGTGTCGCAATTTTGTTAGGGCACAAGACCACATGCCAGGACACAAAGGCCATTGTTTTATTGACATCGTGAAGAGTGATTTTTCTGAAATGTGTGTTAAAATGAGCTAATGACACATCCTTTGCATAAGGCAGGTTACATTAGCAGGCTGGTAGCAGGGCACTGCCAAGGTGGCCTTAGGGATCTCAGGGCACCTTAATAATTCCCACCTTGCTTGGCCCCGTTAGATAACTGCAACTGTAAATGTGTAACGTTAACAGTGATGAATAACTGCTGTCCATTAGGGACTGTGGACTGGACTGATCTGATGACACCGACCGAGCGGCGAGCACCATGGAGGCTAACGTTATGGAGACCCAACAGGCACAATGCTGTCATATATTACGTTTAAAGTGTCGTAACGTTAATCTGCATGTGGCTCATTAGTTGTTACTCGTATGCTCTTCTGAGACGTCTAAAATTAAGTACATATAGCTGATGAGTTTAGTCATTAACCCGGGATCATTGCAATAACATATCAGCCAAAACGCTGCTACACAATATAATGATTTACTATTTAACGTTAATGGCTGGTAAATTTGAAGGTAATCTGTCAGTGCAATGTTAGATTTTCACGCTTGACCAGAGGATATTGTTATTATTTGCTTGCTTTTGTCAGAATAAACAGAGATTGCCTCCAAAGAGATCCAATTGTGTTATTGTTGTTGTATAATGTGCTAAATCATGTGACGTTACATCTGAATCATATATCACATAAGCCGTTTTCACACGTGCGTACCGGAAAATTACCTGTAAGTCAATATCGGACATTTCCCGGAATTTCCCTTCACGCCTGAGCGCTCGCATGTGGGAATATAGCAGTGAAATTGCCTGTATGTTGGGGGGCGGGGCGGCACTGCAGAGCGGGTGGGGAGTGACGTGTGCACTTGGATGGGGAATCCTCCTTATTTTGGGGGTCGGCAAAACTCAGATGGTGAAATAAGTTTGCTTGTCACACAATAAATCACACTCGTTTGACTTAACACATTCACTGCCAGCCGTTTTTTCAATACTGTAGGTAGGTTCTGCCAAGGTTTTTTTTTGAGGATTCTGGCTCATCTTTCAAGAGCCGAGGATTCTTTTCTGCTAAGATTTTGTGAACACAAATTATCTCAAAAGAACTAATAGAATGTGTGCTTTCTCTGTCTCAAAGAGTTAGTTTGTAGAGTTAGTAGTTATGTAGGCATTAGCAGTAGAATACAGCATGGTTTCAGCGTCTGAAAATTTATGCTGAGATAAATGGCTTTTTGTGAAATTCGATAGAACAGTCACTTTAACCATTTATTTTTGGCGTAAGACGTCAGACATCTAAACAATAGTTTTGAACAGTAATTTCCTCCATAGCAGCAGGAAACCCCCCTCTCCTTCAAACTCCTCCCTCCGTGTGTGTTCTCCTCTCTCCGTGGCTGCAGCGGTACAAGCGAGGCTCTGCCTGTCTGTGTTGCCTGGCTGCTGGCGGCTGCTCTTTGGGCGAGTCTGCATGAGTCGTTTCGGTTGTGAGCTCAGCTGGAATGAAGCTGCGTGCGATTGTGGGCTTTCTGCCGGTGTTTCAAAGTGTGTTGCACGCATAATCTATTATGCAAATTTGCAATCCCCCACCGCCAGCTCCCAGCGCGATAATGCGCGAAAGCGAAAGCGTTTTCGCCAATCCATTTTACAGTATGAGAATGGTTTCCTCGCGCGTTCCCCTGCAGTTTTGGCTCGGCTTTTTCTAGTCTGGAGAGCACTGTCGCCACTTAGTGGGTCGGTGGAATGGGTTGTACACGTTCGGTGGCTCCCATATTTTTATAGGAGACGTGGGGGGCGTTGATCCACGTCCCACCGTCAATTTTTTTTTTTTTTTTTTTGACGACTTGACTCGTCAATGGCAGTCAACCGTTGGATTTTTTTGGACGAGTCAACTCGGCATTGGCAGTGAACGTGTTAAGAGGGCATGTATGTTGTATCATTCACATTCACTAACCAGTCTTTGAACTGAAATATTTGAATAAGTTGGGATCCGTGTCTGAGAGAAATAGCCTGGCTGGTTCGATGTTTATCCGTTCACCTGCTGCTTGATTTTAATTTCTAATTATTTTTCTAATTTCTATTTTGCTCCACTCAGCTCAGCCCTGCCTGGTGCAGCTATAGTCCAGCTGGACCCACTCAGCTCAGCCCTGCCTGGTGCAGCTAGTCCAGCTGGATGGTGCTTCGACTCGCCGACATGACTTACACCTCCAGGCAGGGCTTGCTTGTTTATCCACGTTTACCAGTGTGTTGGGAAATGTATACATTTTACAATTTACCCTAATTTAGACACATCTACCATTCTCAGCCTGTTTAAAATTATAAAAAACCTACAAATGCTGCAAAAAATGTGTGTGACTCTCAGTCTTCTAGCAGATGTTCCCTCTCCATACCTGAGTCTCCACTGTCCAGCAGACAGCAGTTTCTCTCCTGAGGCTCCTGGATGATTGTAGCTCAGGTCCAGCTCTCTCAGATGGGAGGGGTTGGAGCTGAGAGCTGAGGCCAGAGAAGCACAGCCTCCCTCTGTGAGCAGACAGCCTGACAGCCTGCACGCATGCACGTACACACACACACACACACACACACACACACACACACACACACTCAAGGTTAGGTTAAGTTTATTTGATATGGACATCACAGAGCATTGGAGATGTAACATACATGTATGCAGTGGTGTAGTCTACCTTTTTTCAGAGGGTATACTGTGACTCTGACCCCCCCCCCCCCCCCCCCCCCCCCCCCCCCCCCCGTTTCGGGGCGTGGTTTCGGCCGGAAGTGAGCGGATATTCGACCCATTTCTTGTTGTTGATCCTCCCCAAATTTACAGAATAGCTTCAGCCATCAGCTTCATCTTGCTTCTTTGGTCGCTATTCTGTCTCCTGGGCATCCGGGTAGTGTCTCTCTCTCTCTCTCTCTCTCTCTCTCTCTCTCTCTCTCTCTGCTCAACACTGTAACACCATTTTATTTTGAAATTCAGTTGACTTTGCCATTTCCCACGGATATTGTCGCGTTTTTCTTTCCTGGCTTGACAGAAAAAGTCTGCCTTCACGCGCCTAGTCGGCTTGAAAACTCATGTAAAAATCGGCGCAGCTCAGGCGAGGCGTGGGTACACGGAATGTTCACGTTGAGGCGCCCTGTGTACACAGCCTCATTGACTAAAAAGGACGCCTTTAAAAGCGTGGGTAAAGGCAAGGCTTGGGTGCTGTGTGTGGACGTAGGGTAACACACAGAGCGCACAGCAGGGTGAATTTTATGAATGGAAATTGAAAACGATACGTATCATAGCGCATTTCCCAGTGCGCCAACGCAAATCTGAGTAATTTCGCAGTGTGTAGATTGCATCTACCTGCGTTGCACGTAGACTACACCACTGCATGTATGCACAGTAACCAGATACACGGTGTTAAGTGTATATAGAAGGCTAATTTTCAACACCTGTCCACAGGCGACTCCTACACCAAAACACAACCCAAGAGGACATACCCGAAAAGAAACATAATCAAATATAAAACCACATGAGTAAAGCTATACATACAAATATATTGACTAGAAAGTCACTATACAGAAAGTCACTAAAATACACCCCAGAGGACATACCCAAAAAGAAACAATCAAATATAAAACCACATGAGCAAAGCTATACATACAAATATTCAAGGATGTACATACAATACAGTCCACACAATGTACACACAATACAGACATAATACACAGAGTACCACCAGAGGTCTAATGGTATTAAGTGTGAGAACACAGTTGTTTCTCTTTTAACCATGACTTAATACCCCTGTTAAAAACATTAAAATCGTGTTGTGTTTTCAGCTCAGTAGGTAGACTGCTCCATAGTTTTGCTCCTTTAACAGAGAAAGCTGATTGTCTTGCTGGTGTTAACTCATTCCCTGCCAGAGTTTCAAATAGTAGAGCGAGCGGATAAGCTCCTAAAAATACAGGAATTGTGGACTTTTTGAAAGGAACATGAAATTTGTCACATAGTCAGGGAATAGCATAAGGTTTATTTTCAGATGTGGAGGGAAGTCAGATTTGAGCTCAAATCCAAGATGGCTGCCATTCCCCCGGGTCTAATGTACAAATGTGCTTATAACACTTGTGCACTCCTTATATAACAAGCATGACATTTCTCACGTAGTGAGTCAATACCATAAGGTTTATTGTCAGATGTGGAAGGAAGTCAGATTTGACCTCAAATACAAGATGGCCATCATTCCTCCCTAGTCTAATGTTCAAGTGTGCTCATTGATAAAACTTTCACAAATCTGAAAGTATTTCTTGGTGAGAGTGTAGGGTGCCCTTGGTAATCTAGTCCAGATTTGAAAGGCCTAAGTGTAATGGTCTTTGAACTAGACCTGGTTTTATGCGGTCTAGATGGGCAAAAACAATGAAATCTTCCATTTTCCATTTTCGTTCGTTAGTTCTTGATCATGGGATAGCTCAGGGCTTGTGCCCTTTTCTATCCATAGGCAACTGGTGGATTGGATGGATTGATATGGAGCCGATGGATGTGGAGCCATGGGATATGGAGCTGTGGGAGGAGCCATAGGAGCCATCGATCGGGGGAGGAGCCGACTGGTATCATGGCAGCATTTTTATTTTTTATTTTTTATAAGAAATAAAAGAGAATCAAATAAGAAAAATAAGAAAAAATAAATAAAAACAGAATAAAATAAAATAGACATGGAAAAAGCCAACAGAGCTCAATGATACATGCTTGTGTGACTGTGTGACTATGAGGGTGGGTGTGTGGGGGGCAACTGCTAAATAACGGATATAATTAGATTTCTTTCCATTTTCACAGATAGGATAAAAGTTTCCCAAATCTCAAAGTGTTTCTTGGTGACGGTGTCGGCCAGGTCCCCTTGGTAATCTAGCCCAGATTTGAAAGGTCTAAGTGTAATGTATTTTGAACTGGACCTGGTTTTATGTGGTCTAGATGGGGAAAAACTATGAAATCTCAGTGAAACCACCTATTATTTTGCTTTTCACAAATGGGATAAAAGTTTCACAAATCAGATGAGTGAGTGAATACCATAAGGTTTATTTTCAGATGTGGGGGAAAGTCAGATTTGACCTTAAATCCAAGATGGCCGCCATTTCCTCGGATCTAATGTACAAATTTGCTTATAACAATAATTGTGCACTTTTTCAAGTGCACAAGTGCTAGTAACATAATTACTTAAACCCATTCAACCTCTTAATAAACAATATAGGTGATTAGTTTCTTTAATGTCCATTATGGTGTAACAAAGTCCAATTCTTTGCATGGCAGCCAGCTGGCAGCTGAAAGGCCTTCGGCTGAGAGCACCAACTGAAGCTCGCTGCCACTGTAAATATTAATTTGAGTATGAACCACAAAAAGAAATGTAATGTAACTGCTGACCAGTTGCTGCTGTATTGTCTTCCAGGAGGATCTGTTGTTGAACGTGTTCAATGTGACTTTTCAGGTTGTTTTCTCCTCATTCAAACTCTAAGTCGAGTGTTCTGTCAGTAAAAACGTGTTTTAAATTAAATTTGACAGATCTTCTATTCAACTTTTATTCAGGAGGAAAATTAAACTTAGAGAAATAGTGATTTTGCATAGTTATGAAAGTCAACACTGCCTGATATGAACATTTGTATTGTAACATTTTCAGCGTCATCACTCAACATAATAGTTTATCATTTATTTATTTTGAATCTAACCCTCTAAAAACAGATCATAGCTCTCAGTGGAAACTATTTGATTAAAACCAGCTACATGTTGGATGTTCTCATTAATAAACTGCTTTGAAATCACTTATAATACAAAAAAAACCAGTCTCCAATATTTGCGTTTTCATTTCAGTTCTGCACTCAATTTAACATATTGTGACAAGTCCTTTGCTTCAGGTTTCACCAACAGAGGCAGTGTGGAGAGAAATAATGAAATATTATCTCAGCAGAGAGAGAGTAGAGCTGAAAGATGGTTTCTCAGCTGGTTTCAAAAATCACTTCAGCGGGAAAATGAGGGTTCACATATTTTCTTTGACATTCATGTGCAGAGCAGATTTTTTTTCTGACCCCCCCCCCCCCCTTCCCCGCATTTTTCTTCCCAATTGTACTTGGCCAATTCCCCCTGCTGCTCTAGTGGCTGCCCCGGTCACTGCTCCACCCTCTTCCAATCTGGGGAGAGCCAAGACTATAGCGCCATGCTTCCTCTGACACACATGCACATTTGCCAGCCACTTCTTTTCACCTGACAAGGGAGTTTCACCGGCAGGACGTAGCACGTGGAAGGATCACCAGTTTCCTTCCCCCCGAACAGGCGTCCCGACCGACCAGAGGAGGCGCGAGTGCAGCGACCAGGACACATACCCCCAATCCAGCTTCCCACCCTCAGGCACAGCCAATCGTGCCTGTATGGACGCCCGACCAAGCCGGAGGTAACACGTGGATGCACTCTAGTGGATGACTCTCGTGTTGGCAGGGAATCTACTGCTACACTACCCGGATGCCCATGTAGAACATAATTTAAATGGTCTGTTGAACAGTAACAATGATCCTGACCTGAGAGTCTCCAGTTTACAGTGTGGACTCCGAAGTCCAGCTGAGAGCAGCATCAGTCCGGTATCCTGGAAGTCATTGTTGCTCAGGTCCAGCTCTCTCAGACTAGAGGCATGGGAGCTGAGAACTGAGGCCAGAGCTTCACAGCTTCTCTCTGACAGCTGACAGACACTCAGCCTGAAGGACAAGAAGACATGTTATTCTCTTATATTGTGTCATTATTGTATTATTTGTACTGACAAGACTTTATTGATGAGGCTAACTGACCATTAATGTCATTATTGTATTATTTCTACTGACAGACTTTATTGGTGAGGCCTGGTCTAAAGCAGGTCCAGTGTGTTTGCATGGTGCTGTATACTAAGCAGACTGGAGCACTAACACTGACAGGGAAACTGGTTTGATTCCCACTGGGTCGCACATGCTAACCATGTATTCACACATGGTGCTGTAAGCTGATTGGATAAATAAATGCTCCAAATTGCACATGCTTTGTTACGCTGCACATTGAGCTATAAAAACAAAAGAAAAAAGTGGATATAAATTATGAAACACTAAGCAAATGGATGTAAATAATATAAAATACAAACATGAGAAACAAGATGAAGAAGTGAGGAGAGACAAAACATGTGACACAAAATGAGACAAAAGCAAGTCAATCAAAGTTTATTTTCCAATTAGTTTTAAAGATGAGAGTGACTCTGGAGCCTAAGTACCTCAGAAAGGCTTTCCACAGTCTGGAAGCCCTGAGGACTAAAGTGAAACCACCTTCAGTATTGAGTCTGGAGGAAAGTCAGGACCTGGAAATCTCAGCTCACAGGGAACTAAGAGCTCCACAGTGAAATTCAGGACCAAAACTAGCCTGCTTTAAATGTGTTCAGCAGCATTTTAATATGAATTTTCTATCTAACTGGGAACCAGACGACATTATGTTAAAACTGGGGAGATGAAGAGGTCACCTTCCTACTGGTTAAAATCCAGCTGCTCTATTCTGAAGCAGCTGGAGAGGAACAGAGAGAGGTGCAGTAACAATGACAAGATATCAGAGCATGGATGATCTTCTCTCAGTCACTGAGCTTCACTGCTGTGTATATGAAGCTGGATCAATAAAATACAAATCCTTATGTAAAAAACCTGCAGGGCGACCTTTGCAGATTCAGGAATCCTGTTTTGAGAGACGAGAAATGTGTTGAATCAACTGAGAAAAACTGCAAAGTGCAAACTGATTTTACCTGAGAGTTTCCAGTCTGCAGTCTGGACTTCCCAGTACAGCAGAGAACAGATTCAGACCTGAGTCATGCAGGTCATTGCAACTCAAGTCCAGCTCTCTCAGAAGGGAGGGTTTGGACTCCAGAGCTGAGGCCAGGACTTCCCAGTCAGTCTCTGATAAGCTACAGCCACTCAATCTGAAGAAAGAATAAAGCAAAAACATTACATGAAATATTGCGGAGGGCTTACTGGCTTACTAGACTGTAGTCTTTCCATCTGAAACCAGACAGCCTGTCACATCTATGTCTCAGTATTTCTCCATTTCCCCTCAACACATTCTATAACCAACCAGATAAATACATCTGCAGTTTGTGCCTTGACGTTTGTGACCTTAGGTCCAGAACTTCTTATTGGGACAATATTTTCATATGGCAATTTTCTCTGGAAATAATTGTAATAAAAAGTTGAATTTGAGTTTGGTGGGAAACTTACCCCTAACTGCACCGTAACTTAATGGGAACTTGACCTTAATTTAACCTGAACTCTCTAATTGTCTCTACTGGAGCAACAGATGAGAGTGAATCACAGAATTTGGGGTTTTATCAATTCCAGAAAGCTATGAGGGATCAACCGAGCAGCATTTTGGTAAACAAATCGTGTCACTGGGTGGCAACAGCAATGGAACCCTATGTGAGCTTTGGGAGGCTTGAGTGTCTGACTAGTCGGCTGACTCTGTTTACATTTTAAAAACTGCGACAGTTCACACAACTTTAACACGATATGCATATATTATACATCAAATTCTTGAGCTAATTCTGCTCTCACTCAGAATGTCAAAATATAAGTGATGGTGATGTATAGTTTTTGAGATATTAACGTTTGTTTGGCTCAACTCATACGAATAACTGCCGCAGGGTTCCGCATTTCTGGGTGGCAAGTGACGTCACGCTGATTCGTCTACAAGCCAAGGTTCTACCAGAGTTCACATCACACCCCTTTAAGTCTGGAAACACCTACATTGAGCAACACCTCTGGTGTCCCAAGTGCATTTTACATCAGAATATGTATTCGAATTGGAGTTATGATAGAACAATTCATTTTACCACAAAGGAAGATAAAATGTTGCACTGTCTGATGGTACCAAGCACCGATATTATTTGGTACCGGTTCCTGATTGGTCGGTACCAGGAATTAATAAGGTCCTGGACGTTCAGTGCTGCTATTGTTTTTTTGTTTTTTTTTACCATTCCCTAACAATGAGGAAGTGGCACCAGGCTTTTGATGTTGCGTGTTTACACTCCTGTCCTGTGACTACACTTGCGGCAGGTTTAAAAGATCAGTAGTATATTTGGAAGAAAACTAGTTTTATGATGGGAGGCATCGCGTTGCTGATTCACACAACAATATAAATACAATAATCTGATAAAGTGAGCGACTGCCCTGTGATGATTCTGAGACAGAGAGAAATCTCTGCCTCACGTTGCACAAACCTCACAGTGCTTTGCTGAACCTGACCTATTTTCTGACAGTCACAGAATATTATGTGGACTTTGCCAACTCTGAATACAGAACAACAACGTACAGCGACGGTGTTCACTTTACCTGTAACGCGTTAGCTTGCAGCAAATTAGTTACATCCAGAGCCATCCGTTCAGATAAAGTTGGCCACAAACTCCACATAACGTAACTGACTGCATCGTGCTGGTTTGTCCCATAATACTTTGAAAACGGGTGTGATTTATCCAGACTTGATGAAGAAAATGTTTTGTAAATGAAAATATGCCCCAGTAAAGAAATGTATTGCAGGCAACTTTGTTAGTGTCGAGTTTCCAGTCAGTGACGTGCGCAATGAATTCTACGTGCAAGTATGATTCCCCCTTAAGAGTGACACTACATAGGTGGCCTAGGTTTAATAAATCATATTCACAATCACAGAGGTGAAATAGGCCTTCTCAGGAATTTAACTTGTAATAACTAATAAAAAAATTACTGTTGAATCTTTTCACATCTCTTCATGTCATGTCTTTATTTTTTGCACAAATTATGGAGAGTAGTATCGATAAGAGTATCGATAAGTATCTGTATCGATAAGCAGTACCGAAGTATCGATAGGTATCGTTGAAAGGTATCGATAAAATCCAAACGATACCCATCCCTACTGTCTGATTTCAGATGGAAAGACAGGATAGAGACATCCTCAAATTACATTATTCATATAATATTCAGATCAGCACATTATATTTCTGACCTGAGAGTCTCCAATCTGCAGTGTGGACTCTCCAGTCCAGTAGAGAGCAGCTTCACACTTGAGCTAAGCAGGTAGCTGTCACTCAGGTCCAGCTCTGTCAGATGGGAGGGGTCGGACTTCAGAGATGAGGCCACAACTTCACAGTGAGCGTCTGTCAACATGCAGAACCTCAATCTGAATAAATAATAAAGAAGGAGTTGGACTTCAGAGCTGAAACCAGGACTTCAGAGCTCAGATCTCTCAGAGTTCACAGCCACAAAGTCTGTTTACAGATTTAATGTAAAATGAGAGATTATCAAAGCAGAGCTGGGACTATAGCATACCAATCAAAACGTATACAGCATACTACTACGTCTACTACGACTTGTAGTATTACTACCACCACCAATAATAATAATACAAATAATAACATTAACAACAACAATAATAATGATAATAATGACAATAATAATAATAACCGATGATGATCATAATAATAATACTTACATATTATTATTATTACTAGTGCAATACCCATGCCTGTTCCCTCCTTCCCTTTCTCCCCAATCACCCGGGGTACATCTACCCAGATGAAGATTCTGCACCCCCCCCCCCCCCCCCCCCCCATGGGTACATCTAGCCATTCCCCTGCCCCCCATTCATACATTATTCTCTTCCACTCTTCACTGCCCCTCCGATTGGTGCAGTACCCATTATGCAGTGCCCGTTCCCCTTACCCTTGACATCACTGATGTCATAATGAAAATGTAAAATATCACTGTGGCTCCAACCGTGGGCACATTTCTTGAATAGATTTCTCGCACTGCACTCGGTCAGGTCCCCCTAAGTGCACTCCCCAAGTTTGAAGTCGATCCGACAACGGTTCTAGAGATACGCAAAGGACAGACATACAGACACTGCACTCCCACTCTTCACCCCCACTCCCCCCGTTCTCCTCCCCCTTGACATCACTGATGATGTCACAATGCCCTAAAGTGGCCTGCGAAGGTCTGAAAATGTAAAATTATTGATATCGCTGTAGCTCCCCCCATGGGCACATTTCTTTCATTTTTTCTTGCACTGCACTCAGTCAGGTACCCCTAAGCACACTCCCCAGGTTTCAAGTCGATCAGACCAACGGTTCTCGAGATGCGCAAAGGACAGACAGACAGACAGATTATGATAATTTATACAGTATCATATTGTTTGAAATTTTCCAAAAGTGGTTAATGTATCAGTAAAAACCACACATAAAATAATACATAATGCAAATTCATCAAAGCCTTTCTGTAAAGTGATTAAAAGTATATGAAAAGATTTTCAGCCTGAGCTCCACAGGCAGTTAAACCTTTGATAAAAAAAAAACTGCCTGGCACCATTAGAGTCAGTCAGGCTTCACCACAGATTTGGTCAGGTTTTAAGTTTTTAGCCTAAAACACTAAATTCATAAATATCTCTGACATGAGCTGAAGGCAGAATAATACAAGGGCGATCTTTCATATACACCAATAAAGAGTTGATAGACTTAAAGAATGAAACTCACAACCTATCTGTTAGATTAATACTTGGAATGTGAAACTGAACCTGCAACAGTAATGACTTTACTCTAGATACTCTAGTTAGAGGGAAAAGTAATGTGATTACTGTGTGCCACTGCTATGTAGAACAACAGTTGTGTATGTTTGAGGAACTATATATCTTTATAGCAGGGTTGGGTAGGTTACTTTTAAATAGGAATCCCTTAAAGTTACTTGTTACTTGTTAAAAATTGTACTTAGTAAAGTAATCCGATTACCACTATTTAAAAGTAAAGTAGGGATTACTTTCAGTTACTTTTGGATTACTTTTTTTTATTTTTTATCCAGGAATGTCCCATTGGGATACAAGATCTCTTCTTCCAGGGAGTCCTGGTCAAGAGTCCTGGCTAAAACCCTTATTTAACTAGATGAAGCATGTTTTGCCATTGATAACCAGATAAGAATGTTTATACCAACATGAATACAACAAGAGTTATTTTTAAGACCACTTTAATTTACGTTATGGGTATTTTTCATGATGTGGAGTGGAAGACGCAGCTTGTTGCTTTAATCTTGAAACACGAAGTGAAATGCTGTAAGCACTTCTGCCCTGTTGACTCCACGCCTGACCCAACTTGCTGCAGCTTTGCTCCGACATCCGTGAAAAATAGAAGCCTTGCATATCTTTTTCGGAGAGCTCCGGATCGTCGGAGCTGGGACGGAGTAGACACGCATCGCAGCGGAGTAGGTGGGAGTTGACACAATGATTAGAGTGGAAACGTATCGGCTCCGAAGCCGTACCGCAGCGCAGCGCAGACGGACCGAACACGGACTCAGTGGAATGTGGCCGAAAGTAAAAACCTCTCGCCCCATGCCGACTAGAGCAGCGTTTGTCAGCACGGGTATCAGGCGGATACATTCAATGCAGATTTTCCACTGCCTGGCAGCTCGTAAGGTTCAGCTGACAGCCCACAAGCGCCTTCCACATGGATTCTACTGAAAATATCATTTTCAGTAGAATCCATGTGGAAGGCGCTTGATCTGTCTAAACACTGAGCGAACGTAAAAGTGCTGTTGCTCCGCCTCGCTCGTCCTCGTCACAGTCAGTCACTGGCACCAGGCGACACCGTTTCTTGTTGTTATTTTGTAAAATGAATGAAGAGGCAAGGGCGAATGTAATCCCGCCTGTAACGTCGTTACTATACCCCCGTTACTGTAATCTAGATTACACATCTTAAAATGTACTGTGACAGATTACAGTTACCGTTTTTTTGTAATCAGATTACGTAACGGCGTTACATGTAATCCGTTACTCCCCAACCCTGCTTTATAGTAATTCTGATTGTGTCAGCTATATTAAGGTCACTCTACACTGTTCTATACTGTTGGTATTCACATCAGGACTAACCGAGCCTTCCTGCAGTTCCTCACAGCTGGGATCAGCCTCTGTCGTCCGAGCATTGATGTGTTGTAGGTCTCCAGGTCCAACACATCCAGAACCTCCTCTGACATCTGCAGTATGTAGGCCAGAGCTGAGCATTGGATCTCAGAGAGTTGATCTGATCTGTTCTCTGACTTCAGGAACTGTTGGATCTCCTGATTTACTGATCGGTCGTTCATCTCCATCAAACAGTGGAAGATGTTGATGATTCTGTCTGGAGAGGTAGTGTAGTCCTCATTGTTGTCCTCTGTGTTCATCTTCTTCAGGTTGCTGATGGCTCTCTGGATGCTTTCTGGTGTGCTCTCTGTCTGACCCAGCAGGCCTCGCAAGAGTTTCTGGCTAGACTCCAGTGAGAGACCATGAAGGAAGCGGACAAAGAGGTCCAGGTGGCCATTTTCACTCTTAAGGGATTTGAGCATGGCTCTCCTCAGGAAGACATCCAGGGATTGTTCACTGTCTTTAGATCTACCTTCTTCTTCTTTTTCTTCTTCTTCTTCTTCGTCTTTGTCTTCTTCTTCACCACCCAGGAATGTCTCCAGAACCTCCTTATCCCTGTTTGTGTGACAGTGGAGCATGTAGACAGCAGCCAGAAACTCCTGAATGCTCAGATGGACAAAGCAGAAGACCTTGTCCTGCTGGCACAGCACATGCTCCTCTTTAAAGATCTGTGTGAAGACTCCTGAGTATACTGAGGCTGCTGTGATATCAATGCCACACTTCTTCAAGTCAGCTTCATAGAAGATCAGGTTGCCTGTCTCACTCTCCAGCTGCTCAAAAGCTAGTTTTCCCAGAGAGAGAATCATCTCCCTGGTCTCTGTCTCAGTTCTCTCACCAAACTTGATGTTTTGCTGTTTGGACTGAACCAGCAGGAAGTGGATGTACATCTCAGTCAGGGTCTTGGGCAGGTCCTCGCTCTCACTGGCTTTGAACAGATGTTCCAGAACTGTAGCAGTGATCCAGCAGAAGACTGGGATGTGGCACATGATGTAGAGGGTTTGTGAAGTCTTGATGTTGTTGATTATTCTTTCTGACTGCTGCTCATCTGTGAATCTCTTCCTGAAGTACTCATCCTTGTGTTCGTCAGTGAAGCCTCTCACCTCTGTCACCCTGTCAACACACTCAGGAGGGATCTGATTGGCTGCTGCAGGTCGTGTGGTTACCCAGAGGTGAGCAAAGGGAAGCAGATTACGCTTGATGAGGTTTGTCAGCAGCACGTCCACTGAGGTCAACTCTGTAACATCAGTCACAGTCTTGTTGTTGTTGAAGTCCAGAGGAAGTCGACACTCATCCAGACCGTCAAAGATTAACACAACCTGGAACTTGTCAAATCTGCAGATTCCTGCTTCTTTGGGCTCAGGAAAGAAGCGATGAATAAGTTCCAACAAGCTGTGGTCCTCTTTCAGCAGATTCAGCTCTCGGAAAGTGAACAGGAATATGAATTGTATATCCTGGTTGGCTTCGTCTTCAGCCCAGTCCAGAGTGAACTTCTGTGTTAAGACTGTTTTCCCAATGCCAGCCACTCCCATTGTCATCACTGTTCTTGGTTTATCTCTTCCAGGTAAGGGTTTAAAGATGTCTTCACATGTGATTGGTGTTTCTGATCTCTGCTTTCTGGATGCTGCTTCAATCAATCTGACCTCATGTTCATAATTGACATCACTCCCTCCCTCTGTGATGTAAAGTTGTGTGTACATCTGATTCAGAAGTGGTTTATATCCTGCTTGAGTAAACCATTCACACACACACTGACACCTCAGCTTCAGTTTAGATTTGTGTTGACGTTGACATGCAGCAAGAGTTTCTGAAAGACCAAACAACAGATTAAATCAATGAGAGTGAGTAAAGAGTAAGGGCTAATGTACACCGCCTCCAGAACAGATGCGGTACGGCTCCGGTACGGCTGCGAACAGACCCACACTCATGTAATCTGTCAGACGTATGCGGGATCCGACAAAAATAGAACAGGTGTGTAATTGTTGTTGTATCGCCCATCAATTAACATGGGTGAGAGTCAATCCGGATCCGCAACGCAGCCGTAATGCATGTGGTGCGGATGGACAAGCAGGTCCATCCACCGGTGTGAGGTAACTGTGTAGAATCGATTATTACTCAACCAGGAGTTTTAGAGCTGACCAGGCCAAGGCACACCTGTGCAATAATCATGCTGTTTAATCAGCATCTTTGATATGCCACACCTGCCAGGTGGATGGATTATCTTGGTAAAGGAGAAGTGTTCACTAACACTGATTTAAACACATTTGTGAACAAAATGAGAGGAATAAGCCTTTTGTGGAACAAGCCTTTTGTGTGCATATAAAAAGAACCCCTAAATATCCTTTATTTTACAGGTTTACCATTAAACTTAAATATTCTCAACATGGCCCCTTTTAGAACTTTATTACAACTTGTGAAAAATGGGAACATATATTTTTGTCAAGTATAGTTTGAGCTGAACAGGAAGGGATACAGTAAGTAGAGCTGTACAGGAAATTATTTGCACGTTTATTATTCTTGCATCAATAGGAATAATTGTATGAGTGATTTAGGTACCGACCTTCTTTCAGCTCCACTGTTACTGCAGGAAAAGAAGTATAGGAAAGAATATGTTAAACAATCACTGATATGACTAGTCCACTACCATTCAATTTAGTCACCAGGTTAGATGCAAGAGTTGCCGACACACATTCATGTTAAGCACTCACAGAGAAGTTGCACAAAAAACCTAAATTTAATAAACAAACTCCGGTTTACTTTTCAATACAAATTAAATAATATGAAACGCAGGATCTAAGACAAACTAAGATTTTCTATTTCATGTGATGCGCTCGGAAAACTGTAGCTCTCCGTCATCTATCGTCCAGGTAAGTAATCAAAGGTAAGTAAGTAAACTTATAACATATTTTATAAATCTGAATAAAAATATAATTCAAAATATAGCTGCAAGCGGCAATAGCAAGGGTTCAAGCCTTGCGCAAATTGAACCCTTAATTGTCCTGGAGGCAAATTTGTAGAGCACGTTCAGGTGAACATGTGGGGAAAAGTTGCTTAAAGATTGGAGAAACAGCCTGGGAGTTACAAACGGGTGTGAAGTTACGGCATATTTTGTGTTAGGGCACGCCCAATTTTTTCATCTGTGGCGCCCGCTTTTGGTCAAATTGCGAAATAGCATGTCAGAAATGCCATTCCAGATGAGGCTGAGAAGTTTGCAACCGATTATGCGAATGGACTTGATTTACCGCTATTACATGCTTACACAATAGACCCCGCCCACTTTCACTAATGATGACAAACTTCAGATGTTGACTAGGAAATCCTCCTTGATATATCTGCCAAGTTTCGCGATCATTGGACAAACAGGTGCGGAGTTACGGCCTTTTTTGTGTTAGGCCACGCCCATTTCTACCATTTATGGTGCCCCCTTTTGGTGCACAAAATTTGACACACATGGTCTGTGATGATCTCCGAACACGCTCATTAATCGGTCATGAAGTTATGACAATTTAGCTGAGAGGCCACGCCCTCTCACAACTTTGTGTTAATATTTCCAAAACGAAAGTAGATTTCAAAAATCCAAAAATCAGGATAGTCAAGCTTGCTCCATAGATGCTTCCTGGCGATTTTGGTGGAAATTGGTCTAGGAGGAGATGTCGAAAATGTGTTTTCCAAACTTTTCAAAATATCTCAAAACCTTTCCAGGCGGACCTTCAGGCAAATTTGTAGATCAGGTTCACCTGAACATGTGGAAAAAAGTTGCTTGAAAATCGGACAAAAGGCGTGGAAGTTATGGCCTTTAACGTAAAACCTTCAATTATAGCGCCGCCTTCAGGCCGATTCGAAAGATATTTCTTGAGCAGAAACTAGCACCCAATATCTGTCATTGTGCCAAATTTCTGGTCTCTACCATTTAGCAACTCACGGGAATTTGCATCGAGGCCGATGAACAACAAGGACAAGGACAAGGAGAAGAATAAACCAGCACAAAAACAATACGGCTTCAGCCCCTTCAGGGCTGTGTCTATATTTCTCTATCATATAATTGTTCGATGTGTTATTATTACTACTGTAATTTGTTAATGTTGTGTCAGCTAGCCCTCCTCTCCCTGTTCTCTCCATATAGTCTCCCATACTCCTCTATACTCCCATACTCTTCCATACGCTCTCTCCTCTCCCACATTTCCCATTCTCTCCCCACCTCCTCCCTCCCCCTGCTCTCTTCTCCCCCACACCCCCCCCCCCTTTCCCCTCTCAGCATGTGAAATGGCAATAATACACAGGTGATTCACAGGTGGGCAGGAGCATGTTATTTGATTTCTATGCATGACATTCTCACATCTCTCTCTCTCCCTCTCTCTCCCTCCCTCTCCCCATCTAGGCTATCTTTTCTCTCCCTCTTTCTCCCTCTCAGTGAAGGAGGAAGCTGCTGACATGACACTGTGGTTTTATGGGCATGACCACACCTCCACAATGCTTTTGGGCATAAACACGCCTATACAGATATGTGCGCCGAGATGACGTGAAGCGCAGCGGGCCGAAACGCCCACAATTAGGGCTTTGCGCGGCGCTATTCCAGCGCAAAACGGGCGCTAACGCAACAATAGCGCCGTCGGGAAGATAGAGCCCTTAGATCTTTTATTACAACTCGTGCAAAATGGCAGCATAATTCTTGTTCAGTATATAGAGCCCTGCTGGAATGAGTCCGGAAGTAGCATGTTGGTGCTTACGGAGAAAAGTGTATAGGGTTTTAGAATGGGGATTTTCACTTAAATGCATAAAATAAGGTCTGTGGCTAACAAAAGAGGAGTGTTCATCTTCCATATATATGATATTGTGTGCAACATGCGACCATGCACGCAACATAGGAGAACGCCAGGATTGGGGGGGAGTTTGTGTTTTCCCCCGTTTTGGGTGTGGTTTCTGAATGATGACGTGCTCTGCAGTGTCTCTATAAAAGTGACTCACATTCATGAAGATTATCCTGCTGAACACAAATTGCCACTCCCATAAACTTAACCACAGACGTCCCAAGGAGGAGAGACAGACTGACTGCCTGACCATGCAGGTGTCAGAGCTCTCTCTAATGGTCTTGAGCCAAGGGGCTGTCTCACTGTAATAAGCAGGATAGTGTAGAGCAGCGAGTTGGTCATGATCACAAAATAAACCCCTGATCAACCTGAATGATCTCCCTTTCAGGAAGTGCAGGGGTCTTGAATCACCCTGAAAGAGTATGTATCAGTAGCTACTGTACTGGCTCACTGTTAGTACAAAACATTACTCTGGAATCATTACGCTGTACGTTACAGGCTGTAATGTAAAGCTTTAGTGAAAACACCTGGTAATCTTTTATTCAAGGCTATGGGAGAGGAGTGCAGCGCCTCCTGTGTTGGCAGGGTGGAAATGGAACTCAAGAGAGGCAGTTCAACAACATTAAACATGGAGGGTGGGGGGCTGGTCTAGGCCTGGTTATGGAGTAAGGCAACTAACCCTAAATAAAATATAGACACAAAATGTGAATACTATCAATTAGAGATCATTTTGATTACATCAGTATTAATAATATCAATTAGACAGTAATTCATTGTAAATAAATATAGTATTTCTTGGCTTCCTACCTGTTCTGCGTATGCGTTTGACAATGGGAATTATGACGAGCAGCAACATTGTCAGTACCAAGAAGAAGGTGACTATTCTCCCTGTTCTCCGTTTCCCTTCACCATCAGACTCTAGAGAAAAAACAACAGCAACAAGTGTTAAGTCAAGTCAAGTTGCTTTATATAGCAGCAAATCATAACAACAGTTTACAAATTAAAAATGAATTAAAATTACATCTTTACAATCTTTACTAAGTTTCGACGCAGCAATTTAAACTATTCCCCAACATGCATTTGGCAGCAGCAGGAAGGAAAACAACTCCTCAAGCAGACCTGGCTCTAGGTGGCATCTGCCTTGACTGGTGGGTTGAGATTAAGATAAATAGAGAGAGAGAGAGAGAGAGAGAGAGAGAGAGGGAAGGAGAGACACAAGAGAGAGGGAGGGGAGAGACAAGAGAGAGAGAGAGGGAGGGGAGAGACAAGAGAGAGACGTAGTGGCAGAACTGCATTGTTGTTAAAGTGTTGTAACTCACTCGGGATGAGGGGGTTGCTGATGGGTTGGCTGACCTCCTCACTGACTGGGTTCTCCACCTTACAGCTGAATGATGCATACTTCAAATCCTTCACCTATAAAACCAGTGAAATATAAGATCACAAACCACATTTCACTTTCATTTTTAACAGAGCATTCAGATTCAGTGTCTTGCTCAATGGCACTTCAGCAGCTTAAACCAGCTACTCTGGTTAAAGCACAGTCTTCTTAAGCCAACGCCCACATTGGAAGCATCCAAAAACACCACACCTCCTAAAGCACATGATGTAATCTGCTGTGTTGAGAGGAGCTGCTTAGACACAGTTCACAGAAGCTGCTAGCTAAACACTTCACATGCTCACTCTCTTTCAGTCTTTCACAGGTTTCTCATTGTAGCCCTGAAAATCTTTATGATATAAAACTGACCAAATCTAAAAAAAATAGTGGATTTAGCGTGTGTGTTTTTTTAGTCTGAGTGAAATGTTCTCTCTTTATGGTCTCTCCTGATTCTAAATATAGCTGAATCGCTTGGTTTGACCAAGTAAAACTATTCTTATAAGCATTTTACAAAATGTCTATGGAAAAATAAATGGTGGATGAAACCCCTTGGTTTGTATGTCTAACCCGGCAGAAGGCATGACTTTGGCACTCTATATTTGGGCTTGGTGGAGGAAGGGAGGGGGAGGGGGTTAAAACAGCTGAAAACTAGCGGCTGGTGCCTAGTTCCTCATTGCGTGGCTCGCGAGACGCTGGCGGCTCTCGAAGCTTTAGTTGGCGGCTCTAAGAAGTTGCACTTTTTTTTTTTCAAGATTTTTTCCCCCCTGCTCTCCCCAAAATTTCAATAAACCTGTATGGCATATTATTACAATACAACAATACTGGTGTTGACAGTAATAGAAGGTGCCAAATCATTCAAAACAATAAGCATTTTGCTTTTAGGAGTATTGTGCCAGCGTGCAGAGCTGTTCCAAAACGTGTCAACGTGTGTCGTTGCCTGGGAAACGCACATCCCATAATACAACCGTTCGCATCGCATCCCATAATAGTATGATGATACTTGGGATGCCATTGTGAACATACAGTAGATGTGAACAGGTTAGCTAAAACTTTAGCGTCGCCAGCGACGGCCCGGCTCTCATCGAAGAAATAGTGAGGATCACTGGGCTGGTGCAATGAATATGTGATGCAAGTTGAACAAATCATTATGGTGTATTCCTGTAAAGGAATGCATTTGTTCATCTCCTGATATTACCAGTGGACATTAACTCAGTGGTTCTCAAAATGGGGTCTGGGGAACCCCAGGGGTCCATGAGAGGGTCGCCAGCAAAAAGGGGGATAACGTAAGGTTACTTGACGTAACCCCGGTTCTATGAATCTCGAGTGAGGTGTCTCACCTATGGGAACGCCCTCGCGTGACCGACTTATGGAAGCTCCAATTGCACCACGTCTGCCAACCGGCAGACCAATCACCTTACAGGTGATATGGGACGGGCCGGCCCTCTATATTAGGCCGCGGAAGTCGCCCGGAACTTGATTCCATAAGGCTCTCTTCCACGTACCACAACTTTCGCAAGGGCAGATTTGTGAGACACCTCACTCGAGATTCATAGAACCGGGGTTACGTCAAGTAACCTTACGTTCTATTTCATCTCTCATTCGGTGTCTCACCTATGGGAGATATGGCCCACTCCCGGATTGCATGCTCCGAAGCCCACCTGACCATAACCTGTGACAGGTTGAATCCCCGATCCCAACCTGTGGACTTCAGCACACAATTAGCCAGACCCCACACTCAGGACTGAATGAGCCACCGAAGGCTCAGTGACATCCAGGCGGTAGAACCGCATGAAAGTATGTGGGGATGCCCAGCTGGCGGCAGCACATATGTCCCTCACAGCGACACCTTGAAAAAGGGCCCATGAGGTGGCCATGCCTCTGGTGGAATGGGCCCGCAGGCCCTCAGGAGGTCTCAGTCCACGGCTCTCGTAAGCCAGGACGATGGCCTCCACCACCCAGTGTGATAGACGCTGGCACGTCAGGGGCCCCCCCTTACGTGGGGGCCCCCAGGACACGAAAAGCTGGTTGCTTTTCCTGTATTCCCTAGACCTGTCCACATAGAAGCGCAACGCTCTGACTGGACAAAGCAGGTTAAGCCGAGCCTCCTCCTCCCCTGTGAAAGTTGGAGGATGGAAAGCCTGTAGCTCCAGCGTGGCACAGCTATACGCTGAGTCTCTAACTTTAGGCACGAAGGCCGGGTTAGGGCGCAGCACTACCTTCCCCCAGTCCGGGGTGAAGCGTAAGCAAGACTCATGCACGGATAGCGCGTGCAACTCACTTATCCGCTTCGTTGAAGTTAACGCCAGCAGAAGGATAGTCTTAAGAGAGAGGAGCCTTAACCCCACACTCTCCAAAGGTTCAAAGGGCCGGCTAGAGAGTGCCTCTAATATGGTAGGCAAATCCCAAGAAGGAACCAAACGCTTACGAACTGGTTGTAAGTAGCGTGCTCCCTTCATAAACTTCTTGACAAGTTTATGCTGTCCAATCGGCATTTCTCCTATACCTAAGTGACAGGCAGAGATAGCGGCCAGATAGACTTTTAGGGTGGAGAAGGCTCTGCCTCCATCCTTTAAGTCCTGCAAGAAGCACAGCAGCTCCCGGACAGAACACTGGAACGGAGTAACCGATTTATCCTCACACCATTTCTCAAATACGCGCCACTTGTTGCCATACAAGGACCGCGTAGAAGGCGCTCTAGCGCTCTGGATAGTTTCGATCACCGCTTGAGGGAGACCCAACTGTTCCAAATTCATCCTTTCACGGGCCAAGCCCATAGAGCCAGCCGCTCGATGTGGGGATGAAACACCTGCCCGTCTGCTTGGGACACTAAGTCCCTGCGTAACGGCAGAGGCCATGGCTGCCCTCGGAGGAGACGTATCAACTCCGGTATCCAGGGTCTGCTCGGCCAATATGGGGCTATCAGTATCAGTGATAGCCGCTGCTCTCTCACCCGGAACAACACCGGGGAGATGAGGCTGATCGGGGGAAAAGCATACAGCAACACGTCTGGCCACTGCTGGGCCAGCGCGTCTATCCCCAGTGACGCACCCCCGCCTCTCATGGAAAAGAACAGCGGACATTGTGCGTTTTCTTTCGATGCGAAGAGATCTACGGATGCCTGACCGAATCTCTCCCATACCTGGGGGTTGAGTCTCCACTCTCCGTAGAGGAGATTTCCCCTGGAGAGCAGATCCGCCCCGCTGTTCTGGACACCCGGGAGGTGAATCGCTCGCAGTGATAACAGGTGCTCGCTGCTCCACATGATCAGGCTCTGGGCCAGCGTGTGCAACTTCAGGGAGCGAGTGCCCCCTTGCCTGTTTATGTATGCCACCGTTGTCGTGTTGTCTGACCTGACTAACACATGACACTTCCCCAAGAAGGGGAGGAACCGTTTCAGGGCTAGGAAGACCGCTGACAGTTCCAATAAATTTATGTGAGCTAGACGGAGTTCGGGGGGCCATGTCCCATTGACGGCCCTGCCCTCGAACACTCCCCCCCACCCTGTGAGTGAGGCGTCTGTCGTCACAGTCTTTCTCAACACAATCGTCCCCATGGGGACACCGGTGGTAAACACCTCCGGGTCCTGCCATGGACGAAGGGCCGTGAGGCACTCCGGGGAAACCTCCACTAGTCGCCTCAGGTGATGACGCACGTTTAGGCGTAGTGAGGACACCCACCTCTGGAGAGCTCTCATTTTCAGTAAACCCTGAGGCACTACTGAAATGACTGATGCCATGAGCCCCGTCATGCGGAGGCAGACCCGTAATGAAACCGGGCTCCTCCGGTGAAACAGAGCCAGGTGCTGGCGAAAAGTTTCCACTCGTGCTTGTGACAGGAAAGCTCGAAACAAAACAGTGTTTAGCTCGAGTCCTAAATACACAATATTTTGAGTGGGAGACAACACGCTCTTTGCGTGATTGACACTGAACCCCAAGCTGTTTAGCCTGTTCATAAGTGTCTGAGTGTCTCTCTCCGATTCCTCTTTGCTTGGTGCACATAGCAGGAAATCGTCTAGATAGGCCAGCACCCTGATGCCCTTGGCTCGCATCGGGTTCAAGGCTGCCTCCACACATTTGCTGAACACTCTGGGAGCTAGTGATAGCCCAAACGGTAGAGTCTGAAATTCGTAGGCTATGCCTCTGAAGGCGAACCTCAGAAATTTCCTGTGACCCGGGCAGATGCTTATGTGGAAATAAGCATCCTGCAAATCGACTGACGTGAACCAGTCGCCCCGTTGAATCGAGCGGAACAGCACGTTGTGCGTGAGCATCCTGAATTTGTACTTTCGGAGGTGCAAGTTGAGGATACGCAAATCCAGGATAGGACGTAGCGAGCCTCCTTTCTTTGGGATGAGAAAATAACGGGAGTAAAACCCTGTATTTCTCTCCCCCTCCGGTACAATTCGCACTGCGCCCTTGTCTAGGAGAGATGAAATTTCGTCCTCTAGAGCCTGGGCCGCCTCCCCTGTCACCTCCGAGGCTTGAACTCCATTGAAGGAGGGCGGTTTAATCGCAAACTGGAGCCTGTAACCCTTTGTGACAGTGGTCAGAACCCAGGGATGAACCGCGCATGCGCGCCACGCCTCTGCCATGACAGCAAGAGGACCTGGCGGGCTGAAGCCCAGAGACGGAACGACTGTGCCATCTGGCGGCCACAGGTCGCTCCCCACTTTTTCTTTTTGACAGTTTTTGTTCCACTGCGCCCTCAGCCTTATTGGGGGGCCTGGATGCGTCAGTGGTTTCAGTTTTATTTCTGTGAAACTGTGAAAAGTGCTTTGTGACACTGTACCCAACTGAATGGGAAGCACGGGGGGAACATGTGCTTTTGCGTAACTGCAGGAACGGCAGCTTGACCTCGTCGGGCCCTCGAACAGTTCGCCTTGGGACGACTGTAGGCTTGAAACGTCCCTTCTGCGCCTCTTGGAAGGCGGGGAAAGCCAGTCTGTCCCGGGGAGGCTCAGAGCAGGTAACTCCTCTAGTGCTGACCTCTGAGAATCTACCTCCCCTTCCACCACCACCGTTAGGCCGGCCTCTTCTTGCTCACGTCCCGCGGACGGGCAGGACGGCTCAGACCAGAGCTGTTGGTGGCAGCGGCCACGGCAGCGAAGGACTTCTTAGGCCACTTCTTTTGCTGGCCCCCACGCTGTTGAGGCTGTGGGGTGCTCGCCGTCTGGGGTTTAGGTCCCTTTGGATAGCCGCCGCGTCCCTTCTCGGCCACTGCCGCAAATCCCTCGCGGGCAGGGGGTCGCGGGAAGGGGACCGCTTTGCGGGGGAGACACAGGTTCAGTGCCTCTCCCTGCTGCTTCCTCATGTCACTCGTTTGTTGCATCGCCGTGACAGCTTCGCCAAACAAACCCCTAGCCTTGGTCGGGTCGTAGGGTGAGTTCATTATGGCCTGTTTGTCCATGTCTGGCAGGCTAGTGAGATTAAGCCAGAGGGCTCTCTCTCCTGCCACCGCCAGGCCCATGACACGGCCGCAGCCCTGCACCGCTCCCCTGGATGCACGGAGGATGAGGTCGGTGACGACACACATCTCCTTCCAGATAGCGATGTCAGGAGTACCCTTATCCAGCATGAGCCCCATGTCTTGGAAGAGCTCAGCTTGGTAGGCTGCTAGCAGGGTGACAACATTGACATTACTCACTGATTGTCCTGCTGATCTGTACACTTTCTGGTACATGGACGCTGTGAAGCGGTCCGCTTTGCCTGGGAGGGCTGGGCTAGCCTTGGCCAAGGTAGCCCGAGAGGGGTTGAGGTGGTGAGCCACAGCCCTCTCTACTGGTGGGGGTTCTGACAGCCCCAAAGCCTCCGCATTCGCCATCTCCAGGTTTGAGTAACCTTTGACAGGCACTCTGTGACGCAGGGGTTGATCCCAAAAACGTCCAACTTCTTTAACGCACGCGGGGACAGCAGGGAGAAGTTGTTTTGTGGCAGCGGGGCGAGAGGGTAGGACTTTACCATCGTAAAGATCTTTCTCCTGGCTCTCGCTCGCCTGCGTGCTAGGCCAGGCGATCTCCAGTCTAGTGGCTGCTCTCTTGCATACTTCATGTATGTCAACATCGTGCAGAGAGGCAGCCTGCTGAATGTCCCCGCTAGCTGCACTGCCCGCCCGTGAGAGCGGGTCAGGTGCACCAAGGGGGGGGAAGCTATCATCGTCAGACTCATTGCTGAGCTGATCAATGAGCCCCTCTTCCTCCTCCTGTTCGCCTTCGGACTCGAGGAGGTAGTCATACTGAGATGTCTCCATCTCCCAATCTACAGGCCTTATGGTCCCCTCCCCAAACGGCTGTACTGCAGAGTCAGAAAGACGTGGAGCGGGTTTTGAGGCCGCTGCAATCATTAGACACCGCTGCAAGTTTCTGGGGGGCATGGTAATGCAGTCACTGCAGCTACTGGGGTCCATGACAGACTCCTGTGCGTGCTTAATGCCCATGCAAGCGACGCAAACGGGATGTGTATCCCTCTTGCCCAGCGTGTTGCCACACGCGGTAGGGCAGGCACGGGGCCCCGTGTCTATGCCCACCTCCGTACGCTATTTCTTGGCTCCGCTGCCCGAGGCGTCGGGGAGCGAGCTGGTTGACATGGTCGCTCTTTTTATTTAGCTACGCCCGCAGCAGCAGTTAGCTCTTGAGTCTTGACACGTCTGAGGCGGCAAGTCACGCTAATATAGACGGGTCCCCTGGCTGGTGAGGCACAGTGGATAACCCGACTAGCAGGCAAGCTAAATTAATTTCCCCCTGTTAGCAGCGGCTAGACAGAGGAAAGTTTAGTAAACAACGTTTGGACGAACTGGCACGCTTGCGCTAATGACAGCCGACCAACGTTAATTCAAACTACTAGGTTATCTTTTGCAGATAACCGCTCGCTCAATATTCACCCTGGTAGCAGCGGCTAGGCAGAGGAACAACAGCTTTAAACGGTCTAACACGCTTTCGCTAATGTCAGCCGACTAACGTTAAACCCGAGACCGTAGTACAGCACGCTTGCGCTAATACTGTCTATCTGACTCGTTAAGCTGTTTGTAAAAGTCCGCTTTAACTTTTTGATGGTTAAGCTAAGACACAGAGACGAACGGGCTTGTCGGCAAAGACTCACCCGGACGTAGATTGACAGTGAAAATACGGCAGCTTATTCCAACAGAATAACACGTCCTTCGACTACCGAGATGGCTCGTCTGTGGACAGTTGAGTGAAACTCTGATAAGGATACGCAGCCTGGTATACTGTAGGAGCAGTGGTCTTCACGGGGAAGAGAGCTTGAATGAAGTTCCGGGCGACTTCCGCGGCCTAATATAGAGGGCCGGCCCGTCCCGTATCACCTGTAAGGTGATTGGTCTGCCGGTTGGCAGACGTGGTGCAATTGGAGCTTCCATAAGTCGGTCACGCGACATAGGTGAGACACCGAATGAGAGATGAAATAGAACTTAATTTTACTATAATTCCATCCACAAGTAACACAATGACTGTTTTGGTCATGGTCTTCATACACTTTCTGTAATAAAACATCTAAAAACTAAAACCTTATCAGATGGGAGTCTGTGGTCTAATTTGTGTCAGTTGATGTGAAAAAGTTTGAGAACCAGTGCATTAACTAACTGACACATGGACAGAAAGACTCAGAGGTACAAACACTGTCAGTAGCATTGCTGTATTATACCTTTGTAATTATCATTTGGTGTTTGGGTAACTCTGTGGAATTCTCTCTGGTGTTGTCTTTCTCCCAGGTGTAGCTGACTGGTTCAGTGTCTGTGGTGATGTTTGAGTCACAGCTCAGAATACAGCGAGTCAAATCATCTGCACACCATTTAGAGATGGAGGGTTTAGAGACAGGAGCTGTTGTTGATGGAGAGAAGAGGAGAACAGCTGTTACAGTCATGATCACTCACATGCACATTGTTCTTTCTCTGTCTCAATGCAGACAGCTGGAAAGAGACAGAGACACTCGCACACTTTGTGCACCTAATGTGCACTTAAAGGGATAGTTTGGATTTGTTGATGTGAGTTTGTATGAGGTAGGGGAGGTCCGGGACGAATTAAGCAGGGGGACGGAATTAGCTTGTCCTCATATACTATCTTTGACAAAACCCAGGAAGACGATTCTTTCCCCCCATGTTACACTTCCTGGTACCTCACTTCCTGTGAAGTTTCAGCTCGGCCAGTCAGTGGATGGCGGAGATATCCGCAAAAACGTTGCCTTTTCGTCTTATTTTCAAACGCGAGTAAAATATTGCAAACTGTGTATTTTTCTATTAGCGTGTTGGAATTTATTTATTTAATGCTGCTAACGCTATTCATCTGTTAGACCTATCGGTAGACTACAGCTCAATGATTGTTTTGTGTGTAATGTTAGCATATCCTTTGTGCTAGCTTAGCTTTCATCCAGGGAAACGCACGGGGGACAAATAAAGCACTTTGCTCCAATTGCCTTGAATAGGCTATGCATTTATCTGTGCTTGCAGGACAATGCCTCGCATAAGGAAGAGGACCACGGACAGAGGGCAAAAAAATGCACACATTCAAATATTTCTTTGGATAAGCCATTTAAGGGAGGTAAAATATTGATCACATCACATCAGCAAAATATATAGATAGACGTTATAATTATATTAATTTGCAACATATAACATATTAAAATGTATTTCATAATACTTAGTTTCTTAGATGACCAAAAGATGAAGGAATTAATGCCAGAAAAAAATTGTTACCTGGCTGTTTTTGTGCCTTTTTCACAACCGCTACATTAGTCCCCCGCCTGTGCTTTATTTGTCCCTTCACTGTGGGACAAATTAAGCATTGCGCAGCTTCTGGTTGCCATCTGATGACGTCTGATGTATTGACCCATGGAACGAAACTACGGTTGGTATTGCCAGAGGACATGTGTAGGTTGCTTACATGAAAATATTATAACTCCAGCTGAAACAATCTTTACACAATGACAAAAAAAACAAAAGTGCTTCATTCGTCCCGGACCTCCCCTACTTGCATACAGTTTGTATACTACATGTATGCAGCCAGCCTGGTCCCAGTTTGGAGAAATGCAGACCGGCCACATCAGGCAAGTAGAGCTGTCTGCTGATGTGAAGGGGCCATGAGAAAGGTGCAGGTGGTGCATCAGCCCCACTTCTTCCCCACTTAGCTCCACACCTGGCTACAGTGAAGATTTCAGCTAAAAACACGGTGTAAAAGACACCTTTTCAAGTCAACTTGGTATCTGAGGGCTTGTGGAGTCTTGGATTACACCAGGTGAGCAGTATGGAAGCATTTAATGTTTTGTTTTTTATACGTTTTTGGTTCCCTTCACACTCAGCAGACAGCTCTACTTGCGTGATGTGGCCGGTCTCCATTTCTCCAAACTGAAACCACGCCGGCTGCTTTCTACTGCATGTAGTACACTGACTGTATGCAAGTACCCCACATAAAATAACTATCCCTTTAACATGAACAAACATGTAACATGGAGGGAGGGTTTCAGCACAATGTTAATAGATTGTATAAACATATCATGTAGCCACCATGATTGTCACCATTTTGAAGCCTTGAGTTTGGCATTTTGACCGTTGCCATCTTGTTCTTTTGTTTTGCCAGACAGAGCCGCAGCGCTGCCTGCTATTGGTCCGTGATAGGTGAGCGGCGAGATCACTGGACAGGTGACCTGTCAATCACACCCCAAACAGGGGTTTTTCTGGCTCAAAATGAGGCAGGGGTGGTACTAGAGCCGATATTCACCGATTACTGATATGGCTGCAGAGTGCCGACATAGTGAATTTTTGAGCAGATATAGACCTTTTCTATGGATTGTGCACCGATATGACTATGTGCAAAGCTACTCAGAAGGCTGCTTTCTTGAACAAATAGGCCAACTTTATTTAAAAAAGAATTTAACATTATGCATTGTCAACTTCTGGAAGTGAGCACTGAGGAAATAAAGAATAAAAATATAATAGCTAAATAAACATCAGTAGCCAACAGTTACTGTATGTTCAGTATAATTGCTAACCATTTACAGTGAATAAAGAATGTAATAAAATAAAATGTCCTGAGATCTACTGTGCACAAAAAGCTTTGTGTATGTGTTGTTAATTGTCTCAATACAGTTAGCTTCACCTAATGCATGACTTCATCATGAGTCAAGTGAGCTGTCTGTGTAAAACCATGCTCTCGCAGGCTCTTGCCAGTCACTTTTTATCTATTTTGTTGTGCATCTAAACGTGTCTTTAGGGTACTTCCTTACATTTAATTTAATTTTCAAAATAAACCTATTATCACTTTCAATGGCTTATGTGTGCTTTATTGTTTGTTTATTTATTTAAGAAAAGGGACAATGCACATTAATTAACATGAGCACGTGAGTCCATCATGTAAATGTGCCAGATTTAGCCATACAGGCTAATTTTCATCTGCAGTCCCTGGCAGGTTGATGTTATATGTGAAACATTAACAAACACATGCAATAGTACAGAAGACATAAGTAGACAAGAGCATATAAAAGAAGAAAAGCACACGCAGATTAATAGCATATAAAAAGAACATGCATGAGCACATATAAAAAGAACATGCAAGATGACATTAGCATATTCTATACAATACATGCCAGAGCAACAGCACATAAGCACATAAAAACAGACAAAAGCATATAAGTAAGGGTTAATGCACGACGAGGTGTACATTATCACTTTTTAAGGGACGACGCGAGAGGCGTGAACCGTCCGAGGCGAAGCCGAGGATGGTTGCCTCCGCGAAGTCCCTTAAAAAGTGATAATGTACACCTCGAAGTGCATTAACCCGCTTATACCATGGTCACTTGCCAACAAAACAATAAGACCAGTCATTTATATTTCATGTGTAATAAATAAAGCAATCTAAATGGCTAAATGTCTGTTATTCATACTGTAAATCAGTCTTCCACGAAATAAAATAGTCCCTCCCACCTCTATGGAATTAAATAAGGGCCAAATATATTTTGAGCTTGAGAAACATTGTTTGTAAACTTTGAACTTGAACTTTGAACTTGTATGTCTGTAAATAAAACTTGTACCTGTAAAAATATCTTGTCCATCTGAGAGAAAGTTTTGTGCATCTGCAACCCATTTTTGTATCGGCAACCCATTTTTGTATCTGTAGACATATCTTGTGCATCTGGGAATAAGTTTTGTACACACGGATAGAATTTGTGCGTCTTCAAAAATATTTTTTACAAGTACAAAAATTTCCTACGTTCGTGTGCGACCTTGAATGCAGCACTTGCAAATTTCCTACGTTCGTGTGCGACCCTGAAAGCACCACGGACAAATTCATATTGCGAGCTTGGATGTCTGTTTACAAGTACAGATTTTCTTTACGAGTACGAATTCTGCCACCCAACCATGTCAACTTGGGGCCATAAATCTGAGCGGACTGGCCAATCAGGTTAGACCCAGTCCCCTCCCACTGAATATCGGATCGTATCGAATAAAACAATTGACAATTGACCAGAAACTCAACCAGAAACTTCTTCCGCCTTAAACAAACAGACAAACGACAAACAGAGCTTTGGTAGTTTGGAAGGAATACGAGCTTCAGGTAAGTGGCCACTTTAAGTAAATCGACATAAAGTAGAAGTTTTGTTGGTTTTATGAGACATTTAACTGCACGACCAGGGAGCCATTTCATAGCATGTTACTACACAGGCTTTCCCAGTGAGCTAACTGACGCTAGCTAGGTTAGCTAATGTTAGCTAGCTGCTTCATTCAATTTCCCAAAATAAACTAAATCACTATTTAACCCGCTAGCGTAAGGGGTAATTTGACTCTAACGTTACAGCTCACGTAAGCTATAAAGACTGTGTCCAGTCTTAGTACAGTTAATTTAGTAGCTGGCTAACGTATCCTGGCTAGCTGGGGACTGCCCCCTAGTCCGATACCTCACGAGTCCGACACCTCATGGTTTTGGCTAGTATGTCAATGAATCATTACATTTTATTATTTAACGCTATATAGCGTTACTGTAGGTCTGCTGTTGTACTGGGTCAGGCGATTGGCTGGTATTAGTAGCGTTATGAGTGAGGTACTTCACACAGCCTCACAAACTAGTGTCACGAACTAACGTTAAATCTGCAAGTACAAAGGGCACGTTTGTATAATAGTAATAGTAATAATAGAATAACAGTCATTATATTGAACGTGACATGACGGCCTATGTGACGTTATTGTAAGACCCTGGAGCATTAGCTATCGGATAGCTATGAACGTTACTACTCCAAACAATCAATCAATCAAATGTATATGAATATGGCGTTACTGTAGGGCTACTGTTGTACGGGTCAGCCGAGTAACGTTAAAGCAATGAATACATATTCATGCCTTAAAATCGTGAAATAGTCTAAATTAACGTTAGCGTCCTTGGGCTAGCCAAACTCAATTCAAATGCATGCCGTTTTGCTGCGGTTCAAAAGTGACAATAACAGGCGTTTCAGGTTATAATAGTAATTTTATTCCCTCAGAGTAACTGCTCAGTGTATTCAATGCATGTCGAATTGAAGAGTGGCGCCATGTAATCCACTTTATTATGCTTAAAAATTGCGATACATAACCCAACTAAGGTCAGCGTCACTGATTTGCATTAGCTGCATATTTCCTGTGTAAACGTTATCATCAGAGTATAATATAATGATGGCATGCTGATACCTGTTACAGTAAAGTCTGTCACGTGACATGTTTATAGCTGTGCTGTGTCTGTATAGTTCTGTATAGCTCTAATGTAGTCATGTGTACAGCACTGCAGATTGTAGCTTGCTATCTAACCTAGAGCAGAGGTTTTCAGAGTCCAATGGCCACAGGCAGGAATGATTTCCTGTGCCTCTCCTTGCATCTAGGTGGGATCAGCCTCTCACTGAACGTACTCCTGTGTTTGACTAGCACGCCGTGGAATGGGTGCGAGTCATTGCTCATGATGGAGCGTAGCCTGGACAAAGTCATCTTCTCCGACACCGCAGTCAGAGAGCCCAGATCCAGCCCCACAATGTCCCTGACACAGAGAACCGTGGAAACCCCGTTCTTAAAGGTGAGTGTTGTTGTGACTTGCCTTGTTATTTGCAGCTGGTCTGTCCTCCATCAAGTTGTCAGTGGTTAATGGTGTGTACACTGGCCTGGCCTGGGTACCATGATGGGAGGCCAGCTTGGTGAGTAGCCTAGGCCTACAATATTTGACAATTTTTTGTTTCTCATCTGATTTCTATTTTATTCTTCTTTTTAATGTTTTGTGTTTCTTTGTATTCCCTCATACATAGCTTACATTTCCTCATATTGTTATTTTTCCTCCCTGTAAATCACAACCTTTCTTTTGGATGAATATCATGTAGATAAATATGGGGTAGGGTCGATAGTATAGATACAGTCTAGTATAGATACGAGACTAGATGGTGGGGGAAAACCATTTTAGCCCCATGGCCCATGGCTGTATTTTAATGGTGTTGTTTCTGTTGCCATGGCAGCAGTCTGTCCACTAATGGGAATGTAATGGCTTAAGTGTTATAAGAAGGCAGTATGTTGCCAATACAACATTGAGATTCCAAAGAGCTATAAAACAAGCCGGTGGTGTAGGATTGCATGGAGGCTGTTCCTTCTGATATCTAGTCTATCACAGTTAATGCGATATCTCCATCCTCAGACCTTTCCTTCTATTCCTCTGTCTCCAGGTCGCGGCAGCCGCGGAGTTCCTGAAGCAGTTGAAGCCGTACGTGGAGGAGGGCATCATCCGAGCCTTCCACTGCGCCACCGTGACGTGTTCAATGCTCACGCAATCCATTAGTTAGAAAAAATATCAAACAAAATTATTACTACTTTGTCTCTTGAAGTGTTAATATCAACAATTTAATTTTTCATTATGTAAGGATGGATTCTTTTGAATGAGTTTCAGACAGTAGCATTCTTTCTACAAAATTATGACTGACCCATAGAATTGGTCAACTAATACTCATACTATAACTAATAACAATAACTAGCATAGCAATAAGATTTTGACAGGGTTGCAATTATTGAACTGTTTTGGTCAATTCAGTAGGAATCAGCTGACCTAGGAGTTCCTGGTTGAAAATTACACCCAGCCGAGGGAGTACACAGGTGAGTGATCAGGGACAGGGAGAGACAATTTTATTGAAGCAGGCACAAGTATATAAGACAATAAACATTTTAAATTTAAAGCATAGGCCTACAATGTTTTAGTTGAACTATGAAGCTTTTGCACACACACAAAAAGTTTTTATTTTTATTTTCCTGAACACTTTTCGTGGACCCCCTGGCAAAGTGCCACGGACCCCCATTTGAGTCTGGTCTAACTGTCTCTCTCTCTGCCACGCCGACATTGTCCATCTAGTGCAGGATTGTCCAAACTTTTTTGAATTGGGGGTGAGGCGGCCGTGCAGGTGCTTCTCACCTCATATGGGTGTTATTAAAAAATATAAATAAAAATCACATACAATTGTACTTTGTTTGCCATCTGAAAACAGTAGTTCTGCATGTGCTGTTCCTACCTGGTGTTTCTACAAACTGTATGATAGTGCTGTCATTGTTAGGTGAAGGAAACAAATGCAAATTGAACTTGCTTGATTAACCAATAAAAAAATCTGTCCACGGGCCACAATTGGCCCCAGGGCCGGACTTTGGACATGCCTGGTCCTGAATAAATGCATCAGGGATAGGTTCTAGTCTTGTTTTGCATGGAAGAAGGTAGTAAGAGCAAACTGTTAAATCATTTTCTCATGTGTTACAGCCATCCTCAACCAGATACAACCCTGTCTGGCACTGGCCAGGAGTCACATCTGACAGCAGAAGACACAGAGGACAGCAGGACAGAAACAACAAGCCACTCTACCAGAGTCGGTAATAAGGCAATACAAGTACACAGGCAATATTATGTTGAAGCTCTTGTTTTGTTACACATTTTTCCTGTCCTTGGAAAATAATAATTCAGCTGAAATTAATATTGATATGAAACAAACTTTTTTTTTTTACTTGACAGCATTAATGAATACTAAAATTATATCTAATCATGATGATCTACCCGCAAATTATTCTTCAGCTACATTACTTGATCTTGGCCTGTGTTCACAGGGTACCTACACAGGTGTGGAAAGTCTGGAAACGCATTAAAAATGAATCTAATAATTTACAGGTCTTGAATATTTTGGGAATTTAAATGTTATAATGTTGTATAACAATGTTGTATTACATAATGTTATGTTGTGGAGCAGGGTAGGAAAAATACACTTTTAAGGGCTTTTTTTTGCCCTTGTGAGATATGTTTGGGGCATTGTGGATCATTTCCACAGCATGCATGGCCAATATTCAATAGGTAGTGACTCCCATCACTAAGCTTTCTGTTTAGTAATATGCTGTGGGTTCAAAACAAACTGTTTATATTTAATTTCTGCCCTTATAGATCCTTCAGGCATCTCTCCCTCATCTCTCCTCCCGTAACATCTCCACCAGTCTCAGTCCCGGGGCTGATCGGGATATCAGCCAGTGGAGTGCTCACCGCATCAGCCTATGTGGATGAAGATCACAGCTGGTGTGCAGCTCCTCGACGCAGCTGAACACCACAAATATATGTAGATGGGGAGATAACAGGAGAGAGTGAAAGCTATTACCAAGTATATGCACTACATTCTATTGGGCTAACTTCTAGTCATTGAAACTCACACCAGAAACACTGTGTTTTGTCCACGCCTCGCTCTGTTTTGCCCGGTGCTGCCCTGTCCCGCTCACACCTTGCTCACACCTTACCCACTTCATGCCTGGCTGCTCGAGTGCAGCACGCTGCATGCTTGAAAAACAGTGAATAGTAGTAGAATAGTAGAATCTTAAAGTATAGTACAACAGTATGTATTGGGTGCATCAAACATTTGATATTTGTGATCATGCTGCTTTAATAAACAAGGGAAGATTGAGAACAGTAATTTGGTGGGCAATCCCGGCAGTGCAATGTATTGCGGGATCAAGACAAGTTCTATGAAGTGTAAAGTAATATATACATTTATTCCTAAAATATAATCAAAACATTTACACTATGAACACTACATCTGTATACATAGCAATTTACTATTGAAAAATGTTTTTTGGGGTGGGGGGGACATTGTTTGTCCTTGTGATTGTAATTGTGGATAAAAACTATTAAACATTGTTTACCAAGTAAAGCCTTTTAAATGTTGTAGTTTCATCTTTGGTGATCATTTGCACTCATGAGATGATAAGGATGTTTAAAAATATGTGTTTGCCAATTTGTTATTGTTTAGCCATAAGTGTTTTCCAGATGTCTTTCAGAAAAAGAAAGCGACAGCTCCAGAAAGTTGACTGGAGTGTGGCCGCTCACAGACTGGTTCCCATGAATGCAGGCCAACCCAACAGACTCTTGGGTTATGCAGGAATGCTTACTGTATAGTTTCACTAACTTCCTGGATGCCTAGGGGATAATGATTATTTGATCTCAACAACTGAGACAAGATGGCTAGTCTAGACTATACAAAATGCACCATTGCTGATGAGTAAAATAATATTTTCAGTTGAAAGTCAACATTAAATAAACAAATAAAACATTAACAACAAGTTGCTTCAGATATCAACTTAATATAATATATACTGTCAAAAGTCCTGGAGAGAATTCTGCTGGACAGAGTTAAGGAGTTAATCTACTCCACAGACAAGCAGTTTGGTTTTAAAGCAAATGGCACACTGACCTCTGTATGCCTTAAAGGAAATTGTAAACAAATACAGATGGCAAAACCTCTAATTTCTTTTATGTTTTATTGATGCTTCTAAAGCCTTTGACCGTCAACCATAAAAAAAACTCATGCTATGTCAAAGAGGTTTGCCCAGCTATATTGTTAGGATTCTGGCCTTTTGGTATGCCCATCAGACTATGCAAGTTAAATGGAGCAACATATCAACCCTTTTTGGGGTTAGTAATGGGGTCCGTCAAGGTGGAATCTTATCCCTTCCCAGTTCTTTTTAATCTGTATGTTGATGATTTGTCCAAGCAACTGAATGGTTGTAACACTGGGTGCCTTATTGGTAATACCCTAGTGAACCATTTAATGTACACAGATGATCTTGTTGTTCTGAGCCCAAGTAGTGCTGGTCTCCAGCAGCTCCTCACAATATGTACTGAATATGGTTTGGTACATGATATCAAATACAATGCCAGTAAGTGTTGTCTTAATTTGCAGGACCAAAGAGGACAAATGCTTGACATTTCCTGTTTTTAAATTGTCTGATAATAACCTTACTGTTTGTGATAATGTTAAATATCTAGGTCATTTTATTTCAGAGCAATTGTCAGATGAAGTTTAACATGTGTACAGATGGAGTGAAGGTGTCTCTGTTTAGAGCATACTGCACACCACTCTACACTGCTCACCTGTGGTCAGATTATAGGAGTCGGAGGTCAAGCATGCACAGACTTGAAGTGGCATATAATGCCATGAGAATATTGCTCAGGAGACCTAGATGGAGCTCTGCAAGTGAGATGTTTGTCACGGCATGTGTTAACACCTTCCAGGCACTGTTGAGGAATCTGATGTAGCCTACTGTATAAATATCTGTCGACTGAATGTCTCACATAATGTCATTATCAACATACAAGGGAGATGGGTGGGGGGAGGGATGCGGTTGGGATTTATTTGTTTATTTTGTCTTGTTTTATTTTACGCAATGTGCGTGTGCTCAAGCAGAGATGTTTATGGATCTGTAATATTGTCAACGAATGAGCAACTGTACGAAAAATAAAATAAATCTTGAAAAAAAAAATGTCATTATCAAGCTGTTGCTAAGTCCCTACTGTAGTGATGTCAGATATCAGTCACCTCTGGTATGTCGCTCTTATGAACACTGCACTATTTATTTGACTATTGCTTTTTTCCTACAGTCTGTAGGGATTCTTCTTGTTTTTCAAATTCAGTGTTTACATGTGTTTCAGTATGTACAAAATATGATTATCATCAAAACTTGCTTTTATACAGATCATATCGACATAGGTAAATATCTGTTATCAGCCATAACGGCAATGTTAATGTTGGTTATCGGTATTGGCCAAGATTTTCATATTGGTGCTCACTTGCATAATGTGAAAATGAATGTTATTGACCCAGTGTGTAGCCAGTCTACCCAGTTAGTGAGTGAATGTCCAAACAATGATGTATCTTTGAGGTTTTCATTTATTGTAGAATGATGTTGCAGACAGAAATAGATTTCCTTGATGCAATTAACATGATCGTGAAGTGATCCACATGATTTGCTGTTTAACAGAGTGGCTTGACAATTATTCTCTACACTTAGGCTAAGACCTATGTTAAAATTCCCATTCACCTGTGAGCTTGACACCTGAGATCAGCATTACCTCATAGAAGACTAGGTACATACTACCATCTAGTGGTCAAAATGTTTTTCAGCCAAAGACCACTTACAAGATGGAACATATACCGGGGACCCCCTCATTCTGATTTGTGATTTTGGGCTAAGCTTTATTGTTTCCACGGTAACGTGCTTTACTTTTAAATTGATAGGTTTGTTAGATTAGAATGTAATCCATGAACCATTTTAGATTCAAAGGATAAAATATTTTCATTGAACTATGAAGATTTTGCAAAAAAAAGCTTTCATTTTTATTTTCTTGAAAACTTTTCGCGGAACCCCAGGCAAGTGCCAGGGGGTCCCCGGACCCCCATACCACTGGTGTAAAATACCACCCATGATTCAAATCCTACAAATAAGAACAGAAATGGACAATGACAACAGGAGAGACTACATAACATTTCACTCGGACTAAAACGTCCAAAAAATTCAGATTTAAAGAAAATATTTTTTGAATGTTTTTTTTTTGAGAGACTTGACTTGGACTTGCCCCTCAAAGACTTGAGACTTGACTTGGACTTGAGCTCAAAGACTTGAGACTTGACTTAGACTTGCAAAAAATGACTTGAGTATCTCTGATCAAGCATGCCTCACCAAACGTTAAAACGGAACCATAAATGCAGTTATTGCAGAAATAAACTCATTAACAATTAAACAAGAACATATATGCATCTCCTTACGACAGTCCATAACCCGGGTCAACATCAACACTCGCGATAGCGGCAAGGATTTCCTCTTCAAATCTTTCGTAGTCTTTGTAACGTTCTGGGAGTTTAAGCAGGTTGAAGCAGGTTGAAGACTTTGGGTATGCGAAGCCATCCTGCGGAGTCGGCACTGGGAAGCACATTCCAGCCCACCCAGAACTGCACAAGTTTCCCAAGCAGGTTTGGACAGTGGACAGGCAGGTCTGTCTGGATCAGGTCCCGGAGGTATTCTTTGGAAACAACCAGCTTTGGTGTGCTGTTCTTCTCCCATTGATTTCATTGTCGATGAGGGTGACCAGCTGGGAAAGGCCTTCAAGTACCTTAAATAAAGTTTATATTTGTCACTAAAAGTCAACATAGTCATTCATTCATTCATTCACAGGCCTCAATTGTCAAAGCAGAGTAAGATAATTTTAGAGCATAAAACAATTGTATTCATATTTCAAACAACAGGATTGTTATTTTATCTATTTCGGCTTAGGGCTGCAAAGTTTAAAATGATAATAGTGATTAACACGTTCACTGCCATTGACGTATTAATACGTCAAAAATAATCCAACGGTTGACTGCCATTGACGTATTAATACGTCAAAAAAATCGATTTTCTTTTTTTTGACGGTGCTACGTGGATCAATGTTCCCCGCGTCTCCTATGGAGATATTGGAAGTATTGAATGTGTATAATCTATTTTACCGACCAGCTAGGTGGCGACGGTCCTCTCCCGACAGAGAGAAAGTCAACCAAGGCGGCTGCTTCCTCCATTCTCAAGGAAATGGCTTGGCGATTTTACAGTCAGAAACGAACGAGCCTCATTCTCATACTGTAGGCGGGGACGCTTTCGCGCTGCTGCGGTGGGGGGTTCCAGAAATGGACTGGGTGGGCAGCATAAAGCCTAGAGTCGCACGGGGCTTCATCGGGGCTCTCAAACCCAAGAGACGAGTGAGACCTATCCACACTTGCTGCCAGGGAGGGAGGCTGCTCAAACTCGCTGCCAGGGAGGGAGGCTGCTCAAACTCGCAGCAGCAGCAGCAGCAGCAGAGCACTCGCTTGTGACAAACGCAGGCTGAAAGCCACTAGACACGCCCACGGAGGGAGGAGTTGAAGGAGAGGGCGTTCGGAACTATATTGTTTAGATGTCTGATCTCTCACTGATGTCAAAAATAAATGGTTAAAGTGACTGTTCTGCCTGTTTGATTGAATTTCACAAAACTGCGATTATCTCAGCTTTCACTCTCAGACGCTAAAACCATGCTGTACTCAACGGCTAATATCTACATAACTACTAACTCTACAAACTAACTCTTTTAGACAGAGAAAGCACACATTCTATTAGTACTTTTGTGAACTTTGTGTTGACAAACTCCAAGCAGAAAAGAATCCTCGGCTCTTGTAAAATGAGCCAGAATCCTCAAAAAACGGCTTGGCAAAAGCTACCTACAGCAAAAAAAAAAATGGCTGGCAGTCAATGTGTTAATATAACACCCTCTGACACTGACTACTGTCAGTACAATGTTACACCAAAAAAAGAAACAATATTCTGCAGTTGTAGAGTGGATGAAGTTATGGCCCTCTGCCGCCTGTCATCCCCCCTCTCTCCTGTCTACAACTTTCCTACGTAATAAAGGCCAAAAAAAGACACCTACAGTTCTCCACTCTCTCCATAGCTCCTCATCAAACAACGCATCACCTTCAAAGCCCACCACAGCCTGGCGCCCCCCTTATCTGACTAACCTCCTCCTCTCCCATCGCCCCACCCAAACCCTCCGATCCTCATCCACTGTTTCGCTCACTGTTCCTCCATACAAATTCCACAGCTTTGGAGATCGAGCATTCTCGAGAGCAGCACCACGACTTTGGAACTCTCTTCACAAGCCTGTCAGAGACTCACCCTCACTCTCCACTTTCAAATCCCGACTCAAGACCTACCTGTTCTCCCAAGCGTACAACCTACCCTACCCTTAACCACATCTTCCGCCCATGTCACGCCCCCTCAACTCCCCTCCACCCGATTAGTTGTGTTATTTGTATGTTTGTTTTTTTCTGTTTACTGTGGACTCGAGATTGTCAGCGTCTTTGAGTCATTGAAAAGCAGCTATACAAAATACATTTAATTGTTATTATTCGATAAAGTTGAAAATATGCCCCAGACATAATCCATGAAATGAATAAAGAAGAACGAGTTCCATTTACATACAAGGGCAGTTAAGGAATAGCACCGCTTTCAAATGGTTAGAATAAGTATAGTGACTTCTGCCTTTTAATTCAACATACTCTTGCTTGGGAATGTGCATTCGATTGTCTGACAATGCCACTTTGTGTCCATGTCAGCGAGGTTGCTGAGATATCAAGGCACATGGAAGAAAGAGCAGTGAACTTACCTCCTGTGGGAAGTCTAAGCGAGCAGAGAGTGAGTTTATTAGAGTCATTTCACTCCGGCAGATAAACTCAACATAGTCCACGTCCAAGGGCTGTCGCTGACAGGCCTGCTCCAATCTAGAGCGCAGTCTGTTTAACACAAGACTTCCCACCATCACCTGTCAAAGAGATCATGAAATATGCTTTATATAAAAGCATCAGGCCTTATTGGAAAATACGTTGAATACATATACACAGTCCAGGATGCTATCAAGTGCTATAAAAACACAAACACTACAGCAACCTAGCCTACACCAAACAAGCAAAACATGTGTGAATCAAATTGATTTACAATTGCACAAGTGGAAATGAGACGTTAAAACACAAGTTAAATCACAAGTCACAACCCAAAGTCACAGCTTGTGGTGGGACATCAACATTAAAGCCCCACTATTTGGGGAAACTGCACCCTCACCTACATGCTACTCTTCTCATTCAGGTATCAGCCTTGTAGTAAGTAACTTAAGTAACCTTGGAGTAACCAGCCAATTGTGCAAAGTGTTTCTTTTCTACCTCCAAATAATTATTCTGTTATATACGGTATATAAATTCAGGTCCATGAGTGAAAAAGTTGCAACTTCTATTTTTCAGAAAAGTATTTAAATGTCCTCAATGGAGACTGACAATTGAACGAATGTCTAATGGAATGGACACTGTTATGGGCAAGCCTGGGTCTCACACAATATAGTGTTGCTTGTAACACATATATGCTTGCCTATTAGTAAGGTAGCCTACAAATGGCGAAAAAAAATAAAAAATGATTGAAAATAATTTAGGCTAAGCTGAGCACAGGCAAGGACAGTTGCAACTATTTTGCCTGAACAAAATAGAATATGGTTTTGATGTATTGAAAATCATACTGTCAGTATTTTTAAATACATGGTATACCGTAATACCTTAGTACCGACCAAAGCCTAATCGAAAGTATCATAAGTCACGGGTGGAATGGTGGATAAACATTGCATTTCCTTTAAAGCCCTTTCTAATAAATGCCCTCCGTTAGTTTGGTAGTGCAAATATAATATTTTTAGTACAAAGGGGTTAAGAAATGCTTTCATCAGCTCAGCATTAACATGACACGGCTCTGAGAGATGAGGGAATGAAATAAAGCAGATATCCGAAAGTACAAACCGAAACAGATGAGAGAACACTCATGAACACTGCGGTTGGGCAGTCGGGTGTGCAGCTTTCTTAGAGGCGGGTCCATCTCGATCGTGGCCAAGGACGACTTGGCACATACAAAGATATAATGGAAACTAGGGATGCACCGATATGAAAATTTTGGCTGATGCCGATAACCGATATTAACATTGCTGTTATTGCCGATAACCGATGTTTACCGATGTCGATATGATCTGTATAAAACCACATTTCCATGATCATCACATTTTTTACATACTGAAAAACACATGTAAACACTGAATTTGAAAAAGTAATGCATTTCTTTATTTCCAAAACTTTTGTAAAAGCCCATAAATCATAGATTTACTGCATTATTTCATCTCAATGTGAAGAATTTGGCTGATAATGATAACCGATATTAACATTGCAACATCGGGCCGATACCGATATGATAAAAAATGACTAACATCGGCCGATACCGATATGATTGCCGATATATCGTGCATCCCTAATGGAAACCGAAATCAGCGCGGAACGGCATGACTTGTTGTGGCCAAAGGTGTCAGTAGAAAAGCCCTAAAGTTTACATGCTGTGGGGAACAGGCATTCAGGGTGCAGAGTGGGAATGATAGAAATCCCAGTCTATCTATTAGAAGTCAGCGTGTGTTCCATCAAAATGATTTAAAAGGCATTATATTAACGTAAAGAAAAAGTTGCATAATGGGGCTGCAACAGAGAAACAACGCAATGCACTTTCCTGTACAGCAAGAAGTTGGTAGTGCTGCACAGCTGATACAGATTCTGTTTATAGAAATAAGCATTTTCTGATAACCCACCTGAGATTCAGCAGAAGTGCCTGGGGGGTCGGTGGTCGAGGGAGGCGCACACACAATTTCTCCGTTGTCCTAGTGAAGTAAAAAGCAAACCATTATTTGATATTGCAAATTTAATTCTCAACCATATTCAGTCAGTCACTGGATCATGTGACTGTGAATAATATGACCTGTCTCCCAAGTAAAAAGCTGCAGGCTGACAGGTTTTCCGACCAATTACTTGAGGTTAGTTCAAGTGAGGCTGCTACCGAGCGGGGTAGCTTCAGAGTGTAACTTACCATGGTAACTGACCTGGAGTTCATCTAATCGAACTTCTTGGAATCTAAAATCCCAGATTTCTCTAGTCTAAACTATGGGTTGGGAAAATTCCAGTGTTGGGCAGTAGCTAGCAACAAATAGTGAAGCTATTTGTTGCTAGCGTGCTACATTTCTCTGGGGATAGCTTAAATGTAGTGAAGCTTATTTTTAATGTAGAGTAGCTGGTAGCTTAGCTCACCATATTGTCAAAGTAGCTTGCCCAACACTAATAAATCTAGAAATAGGTTGAATTCAAAGTGTTTTCCCTCACACACACACACACACACACACACACACACACACACACACACACACACACACACACACACACACACACACACACACACACACACAATGTAAAGTAGCAAGCTACTTTTATTTTGGCATGGAGCCTGTAGCTGAGCGTGCTATATAATGAAAAAACATTGCATGGATGCAACTGGGACGTATCCTCAGTGATGTACCCTGGGGTCATTGGATGTTTCGGGTCTCGCAACATCATACACCCTCGCCCAGGTGACCCAGCCGGGGCTGGCCAAGCCCCAACTTACGTCCCAGTAGCTACCCACGGTCAGCCCTCTAGGAAGGGTTGAAGGTGGTCACGCGGTCAGGGCCACTCAATCCGCTGCTCCGGAACTACTCTGCCGGGACCGGGGGGGGGAAGGGCTCTGGTACGTAGAGGGACCGGGCTCTGTGGGTTGCCACCCGGCCGGGCTCCTCCCTCGTCTCACCAGGTCTAGGACCTGTGCGCTGCACCAGACTCCCCTGCTCCAAACATCTCATTCCGACTACATTTTACTGGGGATAGCTTCAAAGTAGTGAAGCTATATTTTAATGTAGAGTAGCTGGCAGCTTAGCTTACTACATTTTCAAAGTTGCTTGCCCAACACTGCAAAAATCTGTGTAGTCATTTAACCTGCTTTCTGGAATGCATCCTTTGGGAGACATATTACTGCTAATACAGTATATCAGGCATTGAGGCTAATCAAACCCTAAATAAATCTAGAAGCTGATGGCAGATTAAACAAAGGTCCTCCCATCATGAAAACAGATTTTGTTTGGAAAGGAAGGATTTGACATTTGACAGGGTTGATGGTACAGGTAGCCATGGTCACACCAGGATTAATGAGAATTGCTGGGTTTCATTAGTTGTTGTGGACTTCCCCCTCAGCCCCTTGGTGGTGAACTCTGGCCCATGAATTCATGCTTTATCGGTGTATAATGACAGAGTATCAAATTCTCAATTACCATTGCTGGGAAGAGCACGACAAGATTGAGGGTAGAATCAACAGGATAACCTGGGCTGGTAGGCAAAGAGAGAAAGAGAGAGAGGAAGAGGGAAAGACGGAGAGCAAATGGATGAAAAAGTCCCAGGTTATTAGAGAAAAGGTCAGTCACAGCAGCTATTTTATAAGAGCAAGACATATAAATCAACGATTGCCCGGAGATCATACCAACTACTTGCTGATAAATGTTGACATTTTGAATGTATTTAGAGCTTGTAAATCAATATCTGATACCAGACACCAGTTTAGCTTTGGCAACACTGGGCAGGTTGTTTAAAACAGTCATGTTCAATTGCAAGACATAGAAAAAGAAAATAGTATTGAAATAGTATTGTGTACATAGCATGTACAATGGTTTCCAAGCACATAATAATTCTGATTACAGCAATGCAACACAGGCTGATGTCCTGGCACATGGTTTGGGTGTGACACCTTTGTTGCCTCTGACTGATGTTTAGATGCTCAATCAATACAGCTTGCTGCAGTCAACTTCTATAAGCTTGCTTACAGATGTATTCATTTTGTCCAGTAGTATGTATTACTACTCCAGACAGCTAGCCTCCATTCCAAGTCCAGCCATAACGTTACACATCTCTGGACAGATAAACAATCACTGTCCAGTTAATCAGCTAGCTAGTCAGGTACATTAAAAATACATGTCATGGAAGTTGCCACCTATTCACATATCATACGGCTAACCTCGGTAACGCTACGTAAACAACCTGACTGACAAAGACGCAATGAAACTGACAGACAGATATTGAAAGGACGATACCAAGGAAACACAACTGCAACTCAAGACAGCTTTATACCTCAAAACGCTCACTAAGCATAGACATTCTCAGCAATAATGTCATGCTAACACTAAACACGTTAAAGCGATGAATCATCACTCATAACGCTACTAATACCAGCCAATCTCTGACCCAGTACAACAGTAGCCCTACAGTAACGCCATATTCATATAAATTTGATTGATTGATTGGAGTAGTAACGTTCATAGCTATCCGATAGCTAAAGCTCCAGGGTCTTACAATAACGTCACATAGGCCGTCATGTCACGTTCAATATAATGACTGTTATTCTATTATTACTATTACTATTACTATTATACAAACGTGCCCTTTGTACTTGATTTAACGTTAGTTCGTGAAGCTAGTTTGTGAGGCTGTGTGAAGTACCTCACTCATAACGCTACTAATACCAGCCAATCGCCTGACCCAGTACAACAGCAGACCTACAGTAACGCTATATAGCGTTAAATAATAAAATGTAGGCTAATGATTCATTGACATACTTTTGATAGCCCCGGTCGTGGCTTCAGCCTGTGCTGGAACATTGGTAGCAATGAAAGCTAACGCTAGCTAGCCCTGATACGTTAGCCAGCTACTAACTTAACTGTACTAAGACTGGACACGGTCTTTATAGCTTACGTGAGCTGTAACGTTAGTCAAATTACCCCTTACGCTAGCGGGTTAAATAGCGATTTAGTTTATTTGGGGAAATTGAATGAAGCAGCTAGCTAACATTAGCTAACCTAGCTAGCGTCAGTTAGCTCACTGGGAGAGCCTGTGTACTAACATGGGGATCATGTCTATCGTAACATGCTATGAAATGTCTCATAAAACCAACAAAACTTATATTTTATGTCGATTTACTTAAAGTGGCCACTTACCTGAAGCTCGTATTCTTTCCAAACTACCAAACTACACTGCTCTGTTTGTCTGTATTAGGCGGAAGAAGTTTCTGGTCAATTGTCAATTGTTTTATTCGATACGATCCGATATTCAGTGGGAGGGGACTGGGTCTAACCTGATTGGCCAGTCCGCTCAGATTTATGGCCCCAAGTTGACATGGTTGGGTGGCAGAATTCGTACTCGTAAAGAAAATCTGTACTTGTAAACAGACATCCAAGCTCGCAATATGAATTTGTCCGTGGTGCTTTCAGGGTCGCACACGAACGTAGGAAATTTGCAAGTGCTGCATTCAAGGTCGCACACGAACGTAGGAAATTTTTGTACTTGTAAAAAATATTTTTGAAGACGCACAAATTCTATCCGTGTGTACAAAACTTATTCCCAGATGCACAAGATATGTCTACAGATACAAAAATGGGTTGCCGATACAAAAATGGGTTGCAGATGCACAAAACTTTCTCTCAGATGGACAAGATATTTTTACAGGTACAAGTTTTATTTACAGACATACAAGTTCAAAGTTCAAGTTCAAAGTTTACAAACAATGTTTCTCAAGCTCAAAATACATATGGCACTTTATTGATTCCATACACCTCCACCACCCTCCGTTTTAAAGCAGACTCAAACGTTAACTTTATCACAGGAATGCGGGTTTAACGATGTTTTGCGTTCTACATTAAATGAAGACATTACCGTTTTTGTCCGCTTGCTTTATTTTGTATGATAGATACGTATTGGCCAAGTATATTAACATTTAAGAGCGAAGAGTTTCAGGAAGTGACACAGAGCAGCAGTGTGCTGTATGTGGTGAAATGCAGAGAGAGTTCTCTCTCTCTCTCTCTCTCTCTCTCTTTCTCTCTCTCTCTCTCTCTCTCTCAAAGGCCGGGCTCGCCCCCGCTCGTGCACGAGCCGAGGGAAATCTCCTATTTCTCGCCGAGAAGAGCCTGGTGACGCGAGGTTAGAAATCTCCGAAACGAAAATCAAAATTGTAAATAAGAGTTATTTTTGATAAACTGAGCACACAGGGGTGATTTAAATACTTACTTTGACCGACTCAATTTTTTTCTCAACTTCCAAAACTGTCATATTAACCCTTAACGGGGGTATAGAGCTCAAACAGCTCTCTTGATACCACTGTTGAAACTATGGTGCATTGATATGAACGGTGAACAGACCATTTAGCTAGGTGTACATTATCACTGTACAATATCACAAAATAATGGACACCTTGCAGCCAATCAGAATCGAGTATTCACCCATGGTATAAGCACAATTATGCAGCCCCTGGTTTACTGTAAAGCACAGACAAAACCGCATGCCGTACAAAGCAGACAAACAATGAGAAACAACGAGAAATACTATCCTGGAGTATGAATGCATGTTTGATTGTTCAATAGCCAATGTTTTATGGAGTTGGAGAAGGAGTTGAGAGATGTGATGTTTCTCAGTTCTACGGGTATAATGTTCCAGGTATGTGCTGCTCTGTAGGAGAAGGCTGACTGCCCAAAGCTACTTCTCCTATGTGGAATTTTCTCCTCTGGTAGAGGCTCTGGTAGATGAATTTTGGATTTGTGAAATGAATTCCTTGAGCGGAGGGGGGGGCCAGACCATGAAAAATTTCATACACAAGTAAAATATCTGCAAATCTGATCATGTTTTCCCAATTTAAAAAGTCATATTTAGTTAAGATTTTACAGTGGTGATATGAGTTCGATTTTTTGTCCAGTGTTTTCAGGGCTCGCTTATAAAGTGTTTCTACTGATTTTAAAGTAGCTTTACCTGTCTGTGTCCAACTAGTGAGACAGTAATTAATATGTGAAAAAATCATAGCATTGGCATACAATTTTGAGGCCTCAGTAGTCAGATTGTTCCTGATATATTTGAAATTTGCCAGGTTGAATTTGATTCGGTTGGCAACTTTTTTAACTTGTTTTTTAAATGTTAGCTGGGAGTCTATTATTATGCCTAGGTATTTAAATTCTTGCACGACTGCAAGACTGCTCCCTGCTACCAACACATCTGGGTCTGGATCTCTGTTTGCAGACTTGGAAAAGAACATACATACAGTTTTGCTTACATTGAGGTGTAGACATGACTCAGTTAACCAGTTTGATATATTGACCATTGCAGCTGACAGATCTGCTGCAGCTTGTGCCTTATTTTTTGCATGTAGATATATGATCGTATCGTCAGCATACATCTGACAGGTTACATTAGGTGGACAAACATCACAGATGTGTTATTTTGAAAAACTCTGACCAGTTGTTGTTGCTAGCGGACATGGGTAGTTGTGAGGAGCCGATGGGAGGTGCTAAACACAGTCGCACTAATGATAAGAGAGCTGATATTCCCTCGAAAACATATTTTTCCTGGTTGGAAACACAGCATTAAGCAGCAGGACTGCAGACTGTGCTTTCAAAAAGGCTCTTTATCGTGAGTGGGAGCACGTAGCTGACGTCTGATAACGTTATTGTAGCTAATCAGAGGCTAATGGGCACGGCTACATTACAGTTTACCATCTCATACAGAACAAGTGGCTGTGAAAAGGCAACCAGCCAGCCATCACTTACAAATAATGAAATGGTTATTTGATTGAAGGTTTAAGGGGTAAATTAATGTCTATATCTGACGTTACTGGTAAAGGTTGCTGAGCTACTATTTCATCACCAAGCCACAAGTGCAACGCTTGTTAGTGTTTTTGCAAGTATGGTTTCACCTGTCGAGAGCTGGAGGCAGAGCTAAATTATATGGAGGCGGCCGCCTCGTAATTGTCTATGCAGGAAAAAACCCTGTCAAAGCATCGTCTTTTCTCTCATCTATTTGAGGCTTAATTGGACCATAATTTACAAAATGAACATCATGCTGTTTTAAAGAAGACTTGAAACCTAGAGATTGAGATCATGAACTCATTAGCAAACCAAATTCATAAATCAAGTGAGAAGTAAGCTCATTTTCCCATTGACTTCTATACAATCTGACTTCGTTTTGTATAAACAGGTGAGTTACATAAACATTTACTTCCCGTACAGTTTCATGAACGGTGAAATAGGGACCAAAACCATTTTTTTAAACAGGTTGTAAACATGCTTATTTCTGCTGTAAAGTTGGGCATTTTAACATGGACTTACTCGCTTTTTGAGCCAGCCTCAAGTGGCCATTCGAGGAACTGCATTATTTGCACTTCTGCTTTCATGTTTCCCAGTCAGAGGTTGCCGCTTATGGAACACAGTGTATTTTAAGAGGAGAAATGTCCAATCGCAGTGGTACATCAATTCTAGGTTATGAAGAGACTGGCTTGCACTTTTAAAAACTCAATGAGGCGGTTGTAGTAGGTGTAGTTCTGTGTGGATCGGTGCTCTCTCAGTTCAGAACTGGGTTTACGAACAAAACCAGTCCGAACTCTTCTCTCTCTCCTCTCATACCAAGTGACGAGCAGTCTTCTCTTCCAGTTTTCACCTCCAAGCAAAATCCTCTTTTCAGGTATAAAGCTAGCATCAAATCCTCTTCTGTATCTTCCCTCTGTGTCTCCGGTCCGGATCTTCTCTTGCATCTACATATTTCTCTCCTGACATCCTTCATTTATATTTTTTCAAGCATCTATATTCACTTTTCTAATTATTCCTCTCCTGTCTAACATTGAGTCTCAGCTTGGCTTTACTTTGCGTCCGGAGGAAAAATGACGTCGCTGCCTGTCGCACTAATGCTGCCTTCATGGGCTGTCAGAAATAACAGTCATGAAATAGCAGTGGGCTACACTTAATTAAAAGCAAGTGGTGAATCACACACAACTCCACATCACCGACTTGAAACTGGACAAACTGCCAACATAAAACACTTACAGATGACTTTGAGCTTAGTCTGGCTGTTGAGGTGGTTGTTGATCTCTGCTGTGTACGATCCACTGTCTTCTCTGGTCAATCCTGTGATCTTCAGCTCTCCAGTTGAAATGTTCAGGTCACCACGATCTATGGAGCAACATGGTTAGGGTTCGCTTATCAACAGAATTCTTCTCAACAGAGTTCTTAACATGGTTAGGGTTAGCTTCTCAACAGAGTTCTTAACATGATTAGGGCTAGCTTCTCAACAGAGTTCTTAACACATTCAGTGCCACAGCGCTTCAGTAAAATTGTCTGGAGCCTGTGCCAGATTCACTTCCATTCAGTTGAAAACAGCTATAGAATTTTTTCTATTATGGCTATATTAACAGGGCTGGACTTTAATGAAACATTGAACACTCCTGCTTCTTCCAAAGAAGAAATTTTGTTTCTAGACAGTTCCATTATGAAATTACAGCCTCTCAAAAAAGTGCACTTTCAAGGGTTTTCTGTCGTTTTTTTAGTTTCCAAGATATAGGCCCTTTTATGAATACCTTTTGCACTCTAATTTCGAGCACATTCACTGACTCTGGCTGGTGTTTTCTGATGTGGTGGCGTGTGGTGTGGTTTCTGTGAAGCCTGTGTGCCACACACCCCTCCCCCCCCCCCCCCCCCTCCCCCCTCTCCCCTCTCTCCCCTCTCCACCTCTGAGCTGCGGGCTCCTCCCACACGCACAGAGTTTGTTTTCTCGTTTTTGCCCCGGACAGATCCCAGCGCCCATCAAGAAGGAAATGATGCGCGCTGGCAAACGCGACTGAACGAAAAGGCTTGCTTTCTAGGAAATCGTGTGGAGATAGATAGAAGCATAAGAGCTCAGTTGTGAGCGCGGATGCAGCCGAGCCCACTGTCCGCTGTAGACAGAGCAATATATACGGCTCTGGCTGAAGCATGCATCCGTTTCCACTTTGATCGCCGCTTTCTCCGCTGTCTCCTGTACAAAGTAAAGGATCTGAGGTGGGTGGAGCAGCTCCTGTGACGATGTTTAAGGTGGCGCCGTGTGATCCCTTGAAGGGATTCATGCTCACTGGCTAGGTACGACCTTAAACAGCAGAATTATGGAATAATATGAATTATGATTTTAGGACGTCCACAGACGTCCTTGGCACTCCTCGTTACTTTTTTTAGGACGTCCACAGACGTCCTTGGCACTGAATGTGTTAACATGGTTAGGGTTAGCTTATCAACAGAGTTCTTAACATGGTTAGGGTTAGCTTATCAACAGAGTTCTTAACATGGTTAGGGTTAGCTTCTCAACAGAGTTCTTAACATGGTTAGGGTTAGCTTCTCAACAGAGCTCTTAACAAGGTTAGGGTTAGCTTCTCAACAGACTTCTTAACATGGTTATGGTTAGCTTCTCAACAGAGTTCTTAACATGATTAGGGTTAGCTTCTCAACAGAGTTCTTAACATGGTTAGGGTTAGCTTCTCAACATAGTTCTTAACATGGTTAGGGTTAGCTTCTCAACAGAGTTCATAACATGGTTAGGGTTAGCTTGTCAACAAGGTTCTTAACATGGTTAGGGTTAGCTTCTCAACAGAGTTCTTAACATGGTTAGGGTTAGCTTGTCAACAAGGTTCTTAACATGGTTAGGGTTAGCTTATCAACAGAGTTCTTAACATGGTTAGGGTTAGCTTATCAACAGAGTTCTTAACATGGTTAGGGTTAGCTTATCAACAGAGTTCTTAACATGGTTAGGGTTAGCTTCTCAACAGAGTTCTTAACATGGTTAGGGTTAGCTTCTCAACAGAGTTCTTAACATGGTTAGGGTTAACTTATCAACAGAGCTCTTAACATGGTTAGGGTTAGCTTCTCAACAGAGTTCTTAACATGGTTAGGGTTAGCTTATCAACAGAGTTCTTAACATGGTTAGGGTTAACTTCTCAACAGAGCTCTTAACATGGTTAGGGTTAGCTTCTCAACAGAGTTCTTAACATGGTTAGGGTTAGCTTATCAACAGAGTTCTTAACATGGTTAGGGTTAGCTTCTCAACAGAGTTATTAACACTCCGTCGGGTTCCCGGCAGTGCACTCAGTTTGAAGTCGATCTGCCGAACGGTCCTCGAGATAAACCGCTATTCGTGTTACCGGTAGATGACGCTATGACTACCGTAAAACTTCAAATAAACACAGAGTCCCAAATAGACGGCGGTCCCTTATAGATGCTGTGTCTGGCACATATTTGGGTAAATAAACGCTGGTTCCAAATAGACGCCGGGTACTTTTTCATTACAGTATGTTTTTGTGTTGCGCTCAGACTGAATTAACAGGCACGGTAATGACGTGTGTTTTTGGCGGAAGTCAGTCATCTTGTTTGGCAAGTGGAGAGATTGTACTTTCTCCCCTTGTCAGACAGTCTGGTTAGAGGGCAGCTATAACAAATTGAGCTGTAAACTGAAATCCACTCTTCAACTTTAATCAGGTTCCCTACACGCGCACAACGCACTGAGCGTAGGGCACCAAGTGTCGCCTAGGGCATCATCCAGAGCAGGAATACCACGGTCAAACAGACAGTGTGGTGGATGCCCCGCAGTTTGGTAATGCTGCCCCTTCTAAAATTAACTCTCCCCTTAAAACAAAGTTGCGGGACCTCCTCATTAATTACATGCGACGCAGTAAACAAACTCATGTTTCCCTCGTCACCAGTCATGCTGGACATCAGTACAAGTGCGAGATTCCTCCAATTCCCGCAAATATGTAACGTAGCCTAGGTAAATACAGTGTTGTGTAGTGGAAGCCATCATCTTGCTCTATAATGATCAGAACGGGTGTTGTTCAAACTGAACATTTATTTCTTCAACATGCTGCAGCAGAAAGGGAGATAAACAGCGGACTTTTCAGGCCATCTTGCAATACACTGTTTCCGTAGTTAAGCTACTGTACTTCCCTGCATATGGCAGATACTTCCTTCTTGGAGTTTCAAAATAAAGCGCCTCTGCTTCTAACATGAAATAATTCAGGCATCTCAAGTAAAACATAACAAAATTACTATTACCAGATTTCTCAATATATATATACACACACACACACACACACACACACACACACACACACACACACAGAGACGATTGCATTTGTGAATTTTTCTTGGTAGGGGGTGGGGGCACAATGAAAAAAAAGCGCTTAGGGCACCCTAATGGCCAGCAGCGGCGCTGACATTAATCCAAAATAACAAAGACCGACAATACCAAAATAAAAGCAAATCAGTCTCCTCTTCCTCCTCACAAAATCTACACAAGTCAAAAATGTTTAGGAAGGAGCGCTTCCTGGACTCAAAAAGTTGTTTGTTTGAGGTGCTCTTTGGATAGGGATACCGATATGCTGAAGAAATACAAAAAACTCCAAGGCACTCTCATTAAGGTTAAAATGCCTTTATTTGCATGGCAATGTCATAATACACTTTAAAAACCAAACTTCGACGTGTTTCGGCATCAAGCCTTCGTCAGGAAGTCAAACAGATATCAAACAGATCGCATGCCACACCCGGTCCTTATGTAGTGGTGTTAAGCCAATAGGAAACTGCCACAGAAGGTGTTGTTGCTTCGAGAGGGTGTAGAGATATATAAAAACCAATAGATGGCGACATTCTGGTCTACAGTACATCAAAGGTCACATAAAGGATGACATAGTGAAACCTATACAGACAAAACAATGGTTTTGGGCCACAATATTAAGCACTCACACTGTTGGATGCTCCATTTTTAAGCCTTGTGTGTGTGTGTGTGTGTGTGTGTGTGTGTGTGTGTGTGTGTGTGTGTGTGTGTGTCACACAGGAGGTTATTCTAGTGAGGGAGAGGAGGATGGTCCTCCATTTTATAGAAGAGATTGGGGATTTTATATATAATTTTTTTATTTTTATAAAATATCAATCAAATGTGGTTTTTCTGATGTGCGGACGCTCCTTTTTTCATTCATTATACTTAAATGCTTCAACAACAGTGACACCTGTAGGGCACTGATGGAAAGGAGAGCTCCATGCAGACAGGAGTCTGGCCCGGCCCTCAGGTACAAAAACATTACCCCTGAGAGCGTTTATTTCTTTGATAATTTATCTAATGAACCATGAACCATGAACCAATCATAATATGATTGGTTGAAAAACTCTTGCAATTCACAGGGAACAGTGAAATTATGTGTTTTTCAACCAATCATATTTAGCTGAAGCCTAAACCGCCCTTACCAATCAAGTAATTTATTCAACCAAATTGGTTGTTGATTGGATAGATTGCTAAGATTGACATTGTATTGTCCAATGATGAATGAGTCTGAAAAACTTGTGGAATCCAGCTCCATTGTCTACTAGGAAGTGATGACCTCAAGTAGGCTAATAGATAGATTTACAGACAGTAACACCATATCGTCGCTGTTGTGCCAGGACCTCGAATGTCACTTTTTTACTTTTTTTCATAAATCAGTGCCATTGGTCACCCTTCACGTCTCTGTGTGTTTCTTACCAAATGCAACCAATGGAAAAGCATTCAAACGAGCTTGTGAGTAAATCTCGTAATGCCATTCGCCCTCAATCTGTCAGTCAAACCTCGAAATTCGTCCCCTACCTCCGTCTGTACACCCAACCCCCCCCCCCCCCCCCCCCCACGCAGGACAGTAAACCCGGAAAAGTCACACGGCAGACGTGCTGTATATTTCTGATATCGTTTTGACTAATTCTGGCTTCATCTGACGTTAATAGATCAATACAATGTTTTCCAGTTATTCCTAGGCTGCAAACTTGTTTTAACATGCAAATCAGAGTGGTTTATGACGAGAATAAAGTAACGTTAACGCTACATTATGTCAGACTGTTCTCACCCCATGCCAAAGCCCCCGCCTCGGCCATGAGAGGCGAGGGGCACTGCTGCTGCTTGGGGCTCGTGCATGAGCATACCACTCTCTCCCGCCTGACTGGCCGGGAGAGAGTGCTTCCAAGTCGGACTGATAATATAAACAACATCATTTGAGCTTATCCAGGTAAGATATTAATAAAGTAATGACACATTCAGCGGGAAACTAACTATAATTAAGACATGTGCCAACTTTGACGACGTTTGGTTCAGTATTTTAAGAGCAAACAGGTTTTTTTAACTTCCTGAAAAGTTGCTGTTTTGGAGATTCGAGGTCCTACCGCGACAGCGACGATATTATACTTTCCCCTTCCTCTTTTCCTTTTTTTTTTATCAAGCAGTAAGTTAGCTCACAAGCCAGACATTGTATTGTGCGAGCGGCCCAACACGACTTTCTACAACACGAGTTTAGAGAGGGCGGCGCTGTACACACGGAGGCTGAAATCTCAACAAAGCAAACACTGGGATACTGCAACGTCATCGTCTGCACCAGCACCGGTTACAGACGGTGTAAGTGCCAAATGTGTTCTGGTCATATTTCTGGTTGATTTTTGTGCTGTCATATTTTTATTTGTCCATGGGGTGTCGCTGTGCCATGTTACCTGGGCTCAGGTATTCTATATAGGTGCTGCCTTTTCCACCACTGTGTTTGACCCGGAAGGGCAATTGGTTTTTGACCGTGTCGCTACCGTGTCGTGCAGCAGTGGGAACATTTATTTGGTGTGCTGTCTCTGCCTTTTACTTTCTGTTGAAAATAACTTTGCTGTATCGGTGAAATTGAATAAATGGATGGGTTCCGAACATCAAGGACAAGCCTTTTTTGTCGTTCTTATGCAGCACTCAATGCAAATGGTATCGTATGTAACATCAGCTGTAGCGAGCGCGTCACCCAGGTCATCCACGGTTTAAGCACCTCAGTAGCTTACAGTATTAGGCCATGTTCACATTACGGGCAAATCTGATTTGCTGATAAAGTCATTAATCATCATTATCTTGATTGTTTTCCCAAATCTCATTTGGGAGTGTGTCCGCACTGCCACAAATCTGATTTTCAAGTCGGATCTGTGTGTCCAGACCTAAACAGCCTATGTGCATGGGTTGCTATGGTAACGACGTGGGCGTCAGTAAATATGTACGTTGGTGACGTGGTCTTCCTGCGCAGAAGCATTTGATGACGAGTTACGAGTGACGTTCCAATCAGATTTGGTGGATCTGCGCGTCCGCACTCAAGTCACATCAGTCGAAAGCAGATTAGAAACTACCTCCATATGTGATTTGGGACAAGTGACACAAATCAGACTTGGAGCGTCCAGACTCATAAAACCAATCTGGATAAAGTCATTAAAGGACGGCTTTACCGTGGGGAATATGAATATATATTAAATCTCACGCCCCTAAGGTTTTCGAATCCGTTGAAATTTTTGAAATTGGAGGTCCACTGCCAGAGATATCAAGCATCTCTCACATATTTTTTGGGCCAGCCGACGCGTTTCGCGTCATCTGGCCCAAGTCCGCCTTGCGGAAGTCGAGGACCTATGAACTACAATTGTTGTGAGCCATGGTCCCGCCTCTAGAGGTCCTCCACGCCCCTTCAGAGGTCTTGAACAAAACCAAAAGGCAGCCATCTTTTTCCACCACCTAGCCTGCTGTAGCTAGGTAAGCTTTCCATACCTCCTTGCAAAGAGACGATTTTCTCGGGAACGGAAGCACGGACAGACACGTGACTGGCGGCATTGGAAAGCTCGTCAAATTTTACATCTAGTAGTAGGTGCGTTGAAGTAACGAAATCAACGCTGAGCAATGTACCCGTTTTTACACATTTTTACATAAAATAGTTCCAACATCAGATGCGCGTAACTCCTACGAAAATGCCTTAAAATGCATGAATTTTTTTTTATGAAGACATCTCCTGACATATATACTTCGGTTTAGATTTGGTGCAATTTGGAGGCAATTTTATTTTCGATTTTTTTCTCTATATGTTTTATTGTCGAAGCCTTCTTCTTCTTCTTGTTTGAGTTTTATGGCGGTTGGCAAACATATATGTGCATTACCTCCACCTACTGGAGTTTGATATCAGCCAAATGCCTGAGGGGTGGGCATGGAAACGAAGGCCACGCGAGCCCAGTGCATTGTGGGAAATGTAGGATTTCGAGTCCCCGCACCCGCACCTCCCCCCCCCACACACAGAGTGGATTTCTGCTGATATCTCAGGCTGTAAACAACCAATTTCAAAAATTTCAACAGATTTGAAAACCTTAGGGGCGTGAGATTTAATATATATTCATATTCCCCACGGAAAAGCCGTCCTTTAATAGGTCACTAAAGTTCACAAATCAGATTTGGCCTCCTAGTCTGAACATGGCCTTAGACTGGGCTCCTTTAACAGACGGCATGGATGTGCAAGTAAGTCAATTAATTTCAAGTTATCCGGGCCTTCTAGTAAATTCGGCGTGCAAATGGTCCACCAATCGTTTTGTATTAATATGTTTCATACTGCATAGCCTGTAATTTTTCCTAATAAAAACCGCCACCTTAAACTCCCACATTTTTAAACTGAATTTGGCCCGTAAATCGATGGCTGACAGCGAGCTCATTTTTAAAGCGTGAGTGGTGATATTTATACCATATGAAAGTAGAAGAAATAAGGAATCGATTGGGACCAAGCATGTCAACCTAACATGTCGGGAAGGGGGGAATAAATAACGCTCCAAAGTTGATGAATTGGAATGTAACTAAACGAGTATGTTGATAGAGGGGAAGGGAAGGCACACGCTGTTTCCAGATGCAAGAAAGTGTAATTTAACGCTATTTGACAACAGTTTCGGCCGTAGCCTTTGTCAAGTCTCATACAAACACAGTGCAAGCCAACCATTATAAAGACAGGTGGGCTGATTGAATGGACAACACCTGTCCTGTGAAAGCACACCTGAGTGTGATTACAATATCAGTCATGCAGTAATTGATAGTATTCTGTTACATCACCACACGGCCATCTTGGTAGGAAAATAACAGGTGATTGCAGTGGCGGCTCTAGCCAATTGTGGCTGGGGGGGCTAAGGGGGGGCTTAAATATTTACAGCGGGGGCTAACTTTTTCTACATAAATAGACAGTGGTTCTCTTCTCAACCTGTGGTACAGGTACAACTGGTGGTACGCGGGGGCCCCTCCCTCTCATACATTCATATGGTGGTAATTTCTCAGGTACTTGTGTAAAAAGGTTGAGAACCACTAATATAATAAATAATAATAATATTGATAGGGTGTGAATTAGGCTCTACTATTAGACAAGGAGGGCCCACTGCTTTTCCATTGAGAGCCAAATCCCCAACCCAACATTATGCATGTAAGTGCTTCAATGAGCTGAACACTGACTGTGTATTTAGCCCTATGTCACACTGTATGTTGAGACTGATGAGTCCAGTTACACAAGGCTATATGCAGCACACACATTTAGATGGTAAATCAAGAGTTTATATTCACAAGTTACACAAAATATTTAAAATGTGCTATATTTGAGATACAAATTAGGCTAATCACTGCATACATATAGGCTATATGTAAATAAACAGTGCCACATACACAGGCACATCCATTCATCAATAGTCTGTGCCTGAGTAAAAAGAAATAGAACCATTCATATAGACTGCACTATATAACAATCACACCAGTGACAAGACTGTATAGTGACTGAGCTGGACAACAGGCGTTTTGATACTTTTATCAAAACCAGCTCAGTGGCCTTGTGGTCTGAGTGTCCGCCCTGAGACTGTGAGGTTGTGAGTTCGATCCCCGGCCGAGTCATACCAAAGACTATAAAAATGGGACCCATTGCCTCCCTGCTTGGCCGGCCCGGGGCAGCGCATGGGTCAGACCAGCCACGGAGATGTGTAAATGCTCTGTTCAAGGAGGCTGGGAGTTTTCACTTCTACTATGATGAACAGAGCACCAATACATCGATCAGTGGATTATTTTTTAAATTAATTTATATTTTTAGAATAAACTTCAGAATATTTGTGTATTAGCCTAGTTTAGTTGTTAAGTTTTTGTTTTTCTCCAAAGAAATTTCCAGGGGGGGCTTAGGGGGGGCTTGGCTAATTTCAGGGGGGGCTCAAGCCCCCCCTAGCACCCATCTGGAGCCGCCACTGGGTGATTGTGATCAATTTACAGGTGATTACAATCAAGTGACACAGCCAATGTGTATTGGTAGGAAAGATGCTTGTGACATCATCGGAATACTATACTATGAATAGGCTACATTTAGACAGTAGATTAATCAGAACATTGATGTCACAGGCTGCTGTATACCATATCATGAATCTATGTGAATAAATAGATTTATATAAATAGCCTAATGCATAGAGATAAATCCTGAAACAAGAAGAAAAAAGAAGAAAATAGCTGGTTGGTACAGTTGTAGCCTAAGCCTAAGCCAGTGGTTTTCAAAGTGGGATCCCTAGCAAAAAGGGGGGATAATCTATTTTCACTATAATTCCATCCATAAGTAACACAATTTAAGGTAGTGTAGAAGTGAGTAACTAAGGTAATAACCATAACAGCACAAATAATTGACAACAATCTTGAAATATATATACAGTTCTCTGCTGCATATTCGTTCTCCCACACCCCTAGAGCCTCTGGCCGTGGCGGTGGCACTGGTATCCTCATCTCCCCCAAATGGACCTACACTGTCACCTCTCTCTCTCATCTGTCTATCTCATCTTTTGAGTCCCATGCAGTTGCCGTATCCCTACCCATCAAGCTCAACATTGTGGTAATCTACCGCCCGCCTGGTCCGCTCGGTCACTTTCTGGACGAGCTGGACACCCTCCTCTCCGTCTTTCCTGAGGATGGTACTCCACTCATCCTTCTGGGAGACTTCAACATCCAGCCAGTAACCTTACAATCTCTGTCTTTCCTTAACTTCTTCTCATCCTTTGACCTTTACCTCTCTCAATCTCCTCCTACTCACAAAGCAGGGAATGTGCTGGACCTGGTCTTCACCAGATCCTGCTCCACCTCTAATCTCACTGTGACTCCTCTTCCTGTATCCGACCACCACTTTATCACCTTCTCCCTTCCCATCCCCCTCCCCTCCTCCCACCCATCTCCCCCTCACTCTACCACCACCCGACGCAATCTAAACACTCTCTCACCCGACTCCCTCTCTTCTACCGTCCTCTCCCTACTTCCCCCTGCCGAGCAATTTGCTCTCCTGTCCACCGACGAGGCTTCCACTACTCTTCTCTCCTCTCTCTCCACCGCTCTTGATTCTCTTTGCCCACTCACCACTAAGCCTGCCCGATCTTCTCCCCCTTCTCCTTGGTTGACTGAATCTCTGCGAACTTATCGAACTGAGCTTCGGGCAGCTGAGAGAAAATGGAGAAAATCACATCTCCCTGAAGATCTCTCTTCCTACCACCTTATCCACTCAAACTTCACTGATGCTGTCTCTAAAGCAAAAACCTCCTTCTTCATCTCTGAAATCCAGTCCTCTGCATCCAATCCCAGTAAACTGTTCGCCACCTTCTCCACGCTCCTCAACCCTCCCTCCCCTCCCCCTCCCTCCTCCCTCTCTGCTGATGATTTTGTAACCTTCTTTACTAAAAAGGTGGATGACATCAGCTCCTCCTTCCATCCTCCAGGCACCCTCACTAACACTCCCGACTCCAATCCTGCTCCTCGGCCCCCTGTCCCTGGATTTCCTTCCTTCTCCCCTCTCTCTCCTGATGAAGTGCTTAAACTCATCAGCTCAAACCGAGCCACTTACTGCCCCCTCGATCCTATCCCTTCCTCTCTCCTCCAAACCATCTCACCTAACATATCTCCCTTCCTCACTACCTTCATTAACTCCTCTTTGTCCTCTGGTCTTGTCCCGCCTGCTCTAAAGACTGCAAGAGTCAAGCCTCTGCTTAAGAAACCCTCCCTTGACCCTACTGCTATTCACAACTACAGACCTGTCTCTCTTCTCTCATTCCTTTCCAAAACCCTCGAACGAGCAGCGTCCGAACAACTTTCTCTCTATCTCTCCCAAAATGACCTCCTGGACCCTCTGCAGTCCGGTTTCAAGGCCTCTCACTCCACTGAGACAGCTCTTCTTGCTGTCACAGAGGCCCTTCACACTGCTAAGGCCTCATCCCTGTCTTCTGTTCTTGTCCTCCTTGACCTGTCTGCTGCCTTCGATACAGTCAACCACCAAATCCTTCTTTCCACTCTGTCTGACCTCGGCATTTCAGGCTCTGCACTCTCCTGGTTTGCTTCCTACCTCTCGAACCGCTCATACCAGGTCTCATGGAGAGGGTCCCTCTCCAGATCCTGTCCTCTCACCACCGGTGTCCCCCAGGGCTCAGTCCTGGGCCCCTTACTTTTCCTTCTCTATATAAGATCTCTTGCCTATGTGATCTCTTCTCATGGCTTTTCCTATCACTGCTATGCTGATGACACCCAGCTTTTCCTTTCCTTCCCCCCCTCTGACACCCAAATCGAGGCTTGCATCTCTGCATGCCTCAAAGACATTGGCGACTGGATGTCTGCCCACCACCTCAAGCTCAACCTTGGTAAGACCGAGCGACTCTTCCTCCCAGGAAAAGACTGCCCTCTCGCAGATCTCTCCATCTCCATTGACAACACCACTGTACTGCCCTCCCAAACAGCTAAGAACCTTGGGGTGATCCTTGACAACCAGCTGTCTTGCTCTGCCAACATAGCTGCTACAGCGCGCTCCTGTAGGTTCTCTCTCTACAACATCCGCAAAATCCATCCCTTTCTAACTCCTGGTCCAGTCTCTTGTCTCCTCCCGCCTGGACTACTGCAACGTGCTCCTGGCCGGCCTACCTGCCACCGACATCCGACCGCTTCAGCTCATTCAGAATGCTGCAGCCCGTCTGATATTCAACCAACCCAAATTCTCTCACGTCACTCCCCTCTTCCAGGAGCTCCACTGGCTTCCCATCCCGGCCCGCATCAAATTCAAGACACTGGTACTGGCCTACAGGGCAGTACACCAGTCAGCTCCCCGGTACCTGCAATCCATGGTCAGGTTCCAAACCTCTCAGCGCTCCCTTCGCTCCTCCACCAGTGCAGGTCGCCTCGCCCCTCCTTCGCTACGGGGGCTCAAAAGTCGCTCATCCCGATCTCGACTCTTCTCGTCGCTGGCACCTCAATGGTGGAACGAGCTTCCACCTTCGGTCAGGACAGCTGAATCACTGCCGATCTTTCGGAAAAGACTAAAGACACACCTTTTCAGGCTCCATCTGGGCCCTTCTTGATCTAACTTCGTTCTCTCTCTTTCTAAAAAAAAAAAAAAAACTAACCAACCTTGTACCACTAACCTAAACTTGTACCACTGTTCCTTCAGAAGTTGTAGTTGTCATAGACTGTGCTCCATAGTTGATTGCTCTATTGCTGACTTAGTGTTATTGTAAGTCGCTTTGGATAAAAGCGTCTGCCAAATGACGTAATGTAATGTAATGTAACAGTATTTACTCTGAGAAATGAAATAATGAGAAAAGGAACAATTGATGGTTAAAACTGAACAATGATATCACAACAGTCTAATCCTAATGCTAAATTAAAATGAGATATTCCTCTAAATCTGTCTTCAAACTGCAACAGAAAAAAAAACGCCTGAGTTTCCTCCCTTGCTATCAAGCTCAGGAGCCGCCGTGTGTGCATGTGTGTGTGTGTGTGTGTGTGTGTGTGTGTGTGTGTGTGTGTGTGTGTGTGTGTGCGCGTGCGTGCATGTGTGTGTGTGCAAATACCTATAGATTAGTTTTAGCTGTAAAATTCTAAATCAAAGATGGTTGTATAACAAAGTTTGTATATTTATTTTGAGATACATCTAGAACTGATCCATTTTCTTGATTATGTTTCTCTTATTTATCCATGTTATATCCTTTATTATCTCAGAGTAGACTTTGTTCAACTTTCTTTATCAAATTTAAAAACTACAGGACCATTCAGCAAACATGTGAGAGAACAACATGTCCCTCCCTCCCTCTGTTAAATGTGAGTGTTACATCCGTATCTCCCCTGGTCAAACATGGGAAGCTTCAATCACCCACTGTGTCTCAGTTTACCTTTGAGTTGCTTGTAGGGATGCACCTCCTTTCCAAACCAGTCTATGGCCAACGTCTCTCCATGTTTCCACAGTATGGCTGTGATGGAGCCAGTCACAGAGGACAAGTCTGGCCTGAGGACAACACTGCCCCCTAGTTTCCCGTAGAGTGGTGTCTCTGCAATGACAAAAAGTATGGAAGCTGTGACATTTTAAATGTGAGCATTTGCTTTGGCAGTGTCAGGGGGGGCGGAGCAGCAATGCTTCAGCTAAACATCCAACCTGGTCATAGGCGGTGCTAGTGTCCTCTAGAGAGAGAGTGGCATCAGCGGAGGACCAAAATGCGAGACTCATTAGCCAATGAACAGCCAGGAATGGGTCTCGCACTATTTTGCATGCTAAAATAAAGCTGATAATGTACAATTTGATTCAAGGGATGAAAAACCCTTTCAGAGTACAACACAAACTGTCTATTTTGTGACAGTGCTGCTTAATCCAGGACCTTACTTCCTGGAACTCTTGAGAGTAAAAAACTGGTCCATTGGGGTGAATGGAGATGTCGGGACTCTTCTATCTATACGGCTCTGGGCGGTGGTTCTATTAGGCAGAACAGGCCTCGCAGACCAGAGCATTTTATTTGTTATTTTTGTGTGAGGAGCAGTCGGCACTGTGACACTACCAGTATGTTACATTGTTAGATATCAATTCAAGTGTGTTATCAGAGCAGGCAGACCAATGAAGAAGCGTTTTCAGAGTGGCATAGCTAGTACTGCTGCCTTTGTTGGTAGATTAGGTTAGTTTTAGGCATCAGTCACGGTCAGGCTGACCCTCTGCTCACTGATTGGCTTTGATCCGGTCTGAGCCAATCAGAGAACAGAGAGATGGGGCGGGTCTTTGCAGAATGCTGGCTTGAAATATGACTGCCCCTACCTACTCCACCACTTCCACTGAAAACTCTTCAAGTTTCAGAAAGAAATACAGATGTGAATGGGAAGAATCAAACACTTGGCCATTACATCTGTTAACATCCACTCTTCGCCCCTGGTTGGCTTCCTACCTACTGACCTCTTCCTGCCCTCACACTTTGTTGATCTAGTGGCCTTCTTTACGATCTCATTATAGTCGAGTGAGGCTCCACAAGGCAGATCACGTGCGCACTCCACGCTGGGGCCGATGCTTTTATAGTCAGAACGGCAGCCAACCGATCAGCATGTTACATTGTACAATGGTAATAGTGAGAACAGCCCAGGGCTTAAAATTTGGCGCGGGATGGCGGAAATCCCACACATTTTCCCCAATTCCCGCATATTTTCAATTTATAAAGGGGGAGTTATCCCGCAATGGTTCGCGCAGACCGATCTATGTTTGTGCGGAATGGTGCTTAGCAAGCGAAACGGCTGTCTGTCTGACCCACTGAGCACAGACTGTAGAAAGAGATGCAGGATAGCCAAGTGAATGTGATTGGATGAACGTTTGACAGTAGGCCAATCAGAGGCAGAGAGGGGCGGGTCAGGCCTCCGCCTAGCCTTCGCCATCATGGGGAAAAAAATATTGCGTCCCTCAGTCCTCTCTTGACATCAACGCTCCTCTGCTGATTTCTCGGTGGATACAGACAGCTGCTTGCAAACATGATAGCTCGCTGGCTAAAAAGGAAAACTACCTCCTCAGAAGGGGGATCCGCTCAGAAAAAACAAACCGAACAAGTCAAACAACAAGGCACTTCTAGCTGAAATGTCAACACCGAGTAACGTCAGTCAGTGATGTTTAGTGTTACGTTATTGACGATGAAGAATCTGATATCGATAATGACGTTAATTAATAATGTTAATCCTCCTTATGCCGAGTGTCAGTGATGTCAACGATGTCGCCACTCAAATGACGTTTCTCATTAAGCAGCCATGAAAATCTGGTGGAAGCATTTCCAATCAAAAGTGAAACGACCCACAGATGGTTTATAGTCCCTTCAATAGAACTCTCCCCAATGCAAAATTCAAACAGGTTTAGTTGCCAGTAATGCCAGTAAGAAAGGCAGATGTAGTGAGCAAAGATGGATGATTTAATATTCCATAGCTCTGACCTAACCAAATCAAACTGACATCACTATTGTGAACACAAAACAAAGAATACTTCTGATATAATATGATGTTAGTGTTTAGTGTATCACTCAATACAAAAACATAAAGGCTTTCATAGAACCAAAAGCCTATGGCTTAGTCTGCAGAAAAAACACAACAAAAGCCATAGTAATTTAGACTCAGGTGTGCATAAACTACTTCCTTTTTTAAATACAAAAATGTGAAATTACAGTATTATCGCTTATTGGACAGGAGAAGCAGGTATTTGTCGTTATAGTATCGCCTGAAAGAATCCCCCCCAAAGTCTATAGATCCCCCCTATCTGAAGAACATAAGGGGGGAATTTCCCCCTAGATTGCAAAGTGAATTTTAAGCCCTGCAGCCCATGGAAAGTCACAATGAAACGCTATTATGTGCAGTACTGAGTGCGCTTTGACTCTCAAATGGCCGTATATCAGTACATGAATGAATCACCAAACTTGTTTTTACTGAATAGCCGTTTCAGTTCTCAGCCCTGATAGCCTACTCTGTGCTGCTTTTAATCTCTCTCAACACAACACATACTTGTTCAAATGACTAAAAATGAACAGAAATCAAAGTTTTACCACATGGGTCAAGAAATGTGGTGAAAACACAGTGTGAGTGTTTTCCCTGCAAAGAGCAGCGCTCCCTGGGAGCTGTGGAGGTACGCGCTGTTAGAAACATCTTCAGGTACGCGCTGTGCGGTTACAGAGGGCGTGGCCAGCGCATTGACGTAATTTTTGGTGAGCGGCCCTCGCTCCTCCCCCGCGCCTGGCTCGGCATGGCGACCATAAAACAAGCTTAACACTGCTAGCAAAACGTGTTATTCTGATGCATTGGAAGAGCCCTCGTCCCCCCTCACACACCCATTGGATAAAGGATGCCCTCTTCTTTGTCAAATTGGAAAAGATCAAGCATGCTATCTGTGGTTCAAATGAAAAATGTGCACAGATTTGGCATTCATTTTTAGAACATGTTGGCTCTCTCCACCTTGAAGTCATGTCCACTGACTGAGAAAGCCGGATTGAGGGTATGTGTCCTGGTCGCATGTATACTTTTTACAACCCAGTTTAGGTGAAACCACGCCCCCATGTGTCACGTCACTTCCACTCGCTCGCACCGAAGCCAGCAAGCTTGGAAAATACTTTGGAATGATGAATGAAGATCTGCCGTTATGCAGCAGAGCAGATATAATACACTTTAAGCATAATATGACACATTAATTAGGCGGATATATATCACTATGCTATAATATGACATTAGTTAAGTAGTAAAACTGATATTAACATTGTTTTTTCTTGGCTTTTAAATGTAATCATCTCTGATTCTATAGTAGTAGTATATTGGGGGCTGCAGAGTGTCACCCACACAGCCATTTAACGTCACTATGAAAGCAATGCAATTATAATTTTTAAACGGTGATGGTAATCTGAGAAAAATAACAAGTCAATGACCATAACATGATGCTGCATTTGGATTTTGCGACAATCGACTGTATCAATGCACCGCAATTAAAATAACGCTAGTTTTTTTTTGCTCGCAGTCGGATTGCAGGCAGTCTGCAGTAGAAGGGCGTAAAAAACTATGTGTAAGTGGATGATCACAAAAAAGCAAAAAACAAAAAACAAAAGGCAAATGTAGTTCTCAACGTAAGTTCAAACAGGAAGACTATAATATCTTTTACCCTTCCTCAATTCACTTTATATCTCCACTCTTCAATCTACTCACAAGATCATAATAAGCTGTCAATTTCCGGGTTTCAATGAACAATCAGCTGGTTGCCGCCCAGTCTCTGTTAACCAATTGCATAGTGTCACATCACTGCTCTCATCACCTCTCACCCTACGCACCTCCAGTGTAAGCCTATCACGCTGCTCCACAACCCAGTCGTAAGCCAATTGCTTGGAGGCGGGTTCCTTAAATATGCTTGTTTCTGTCTCATTCAGCCTCTCAAACACCGCTGCTGTCAGGCTCGCACCCTCCTCCTTCCCTTCTCCTCCCGGTCATCGCAGACCTATCCGATTTCAGTCGGAAGAGTCTCATCATGATGAGTCTCAGAAGGAAGATCACCAGCACCACCAGTATCTAGACACTGCAGGGGGATATACTGTATCTGGATGCTGATCTGGGCTGATGCTGCTCTCTCAAGATCTCCCTGCGGTGTCTAACCGCCAAAGACTAATAAAAATACTTTATTCTCAACATTCTTTCTGTAGTAAATTATTCACTTTATTGTAATAAATATCACTTTATTCATCCTTTGGTCTCTAGTCTCTCCTGATTGAACTGCACATGTGTCGGAGGAAGCATGGTGCTAGTCTACAGCTCTCCCCAGATCGGCAGAGGGGGTGGAGCAGCGACCAGGCAGCAGAGGGGAATTTGGCAAAGTACAATTGGGGAGAAAATGAGGGGGGAAGCAGAATGATTGGGGGGAAAAACATTTTATCCAGTGAGCTCATAGTTTCAAAAAACTATCTCACTACTACAATAAAATGGCTACTATGGGAATTAACATAATCACACATGAATACAATTGGGCTCATTGAATCATCAAGAGTCTCATCTTTACAGTCATATCCAAATGATTATGACTAATGATTATGAATAATTATGACTTTTTAGCGACCCCAGTATGCACATATATTCAAATAGAAGAAAAAATATGAAATGTATATCCTTTATGTAAAATAAAACAAAAAGTAAATAAACAAACAAACAAATAAATAAATAGTGTTCATACAGTATATAAGCCTGTAAAATAAATCCAAACTTACGGGACTCTGGGCTCTCCGCAGCCAGCAGGCAGGCCCACAACAACCACATCAGAGTTACAGAAGGCCACATCCTCTTCTCTCTAACCTATAGTATATTACAGGATATTACAGTATATTAAAGTATATTACCGGATATTACAGTATATTTCATGATATTACAGTATATTACATTATATTACAGTATATTGTAGTATATTACAGGTTATTACAGTATATTACAGAAATGGATGAAACATGTCAAATAGTTAAAAGTTTAAAGGATTACAGAATATATTAGTGATGGGTGAGTTTGAACGAATCATTCGGAACTTGAGACTCTTTTTACTGACTCGGGAGTCGCGAGTCATCATCTGACTCGACTCGATAGTGTTGCATTATATATTTGAGACATAACTTTTGCTTGGAGAAATAAATTGAAAACTACTGTAGTCAGATATGACTTGAATGCCACTTGTAACATAAAGACAGGAAGTCGCAGACACAAAATCTCCTCTGCTGTTTAATGGTTTACCCCAACATGTTTCGGCGAAAGTGCCTTCGTCAGGGTGTAGTGCAACATCAGTAGGTGTGACCCTTTTTATAGGGCACACCTCAAATCAGTTGCAGGTGAGACATGACATTGAATGTCACTTTTAAAATCACCCCGTTTAACGTTAGTGCGAGCACTATTTTGACTGGCTCGTTTTGGGCGATGTAACAAGCACTCACTTTTGGCACATTGCCACCCCACGTTATCGCCTGAATAATGCATTGAAGGGTTTTCATGGAGTGGAGAATTGCTTTCTGAAATATATCTCTGATCAGGCTCTGATCTTCCAGTTGATGGTTCACCTGATCCAGAGCAGAGAATTGAAGCCTATCTGTTACAGCCCCTGGGCTGGGCGATATGACGATATATATCATTTCACCATAGAAAATGTCTATCGTTTCATATTATGCTCTAT
>NW_028152063.1:0-95000 GCF_964638095.1 Poromitra crassiceps
GCAAATTGCAATCCGCCGTAACAAATGCTCAATTATGTAGCCTTGTGTAACTTGTATGATGCTTGAGACTTGTTTAGCTTAGCTGTTTGTGATAACTGACTCTGTCATGGGCTACTTCTGCAGTGTCTATAGGACACAATAAATTATGTGTGTGTGTGTCAGTGTAGTGTGTATGCGTGCGGGGGTACCTGTGCGTGTGCTGGGGGAGGGGGGTGTTCCGCAAATAGGTGCGTTCCCTCACTTCTCAAGATAGCACTACACCTCTGGGCCAGACTATTATCAGTCAGGTCGGTAATGACTGGGGGAAATTATATGATTATTGTCCATTGGGTGTATGATACAACTTTGTTTATCATTCTGCCCCTCACACTATACAGTCTGTTTTTAACTCAACCCGCTTGAAAGTATGCAAGTATGAAAGATTGCAACTATGCAATAACTTACAATCACCTGAAATTACACATTGTGGAGGCTAATTAACCGTTTTAAAAACTGTTTTACGTGACGTGTAAAACATTTCGACACATCAGACCATGAAAACCCCTGTTTGGCTATTATGTGTAACTAACATGTATATATGCAGCACACATTTCAGCAAGTCAGAACATGATAAAACCATGTTTGACTATTATGACTAACTAACATGTATGTATGTACTTTTGTGCCAGGTCTATGAGACCACCCCCAATAATGTAACACATAGTGACTGACATTAGTGTTATAGACGACCCTTGTAGGCACCAGGATAAGGGTTTGGTATACAAATCTGACAATCTACGTTCATTCAATCACAGTTCATGTATGTTCACATTGAATTCACATGAATTTCACTCAAGTGCTTGTGTAAATTCACTGTCTAGAAATTGTTAGAAATGGTTAGAGTTACAAACTGATCCAAAATATGTTTGAAGCAAATAGCAAATGGTGGACCTAAAGTTACTTCTGTGTAGTAATCACTACGTTAGGCAGTTATGTATATATGAGAGGGGTCATTGTGTGGGTGTGTGTGTGTGTTTCAAAACAGGTTAAAGCTAAATTAATTGACATTAAGACCTGTTGGATTTGACTTGACTTGACTTTATTTAAAAACTTTAACATGGTGTACATTTGTTTTGATAAGGTGGGTAAAACAATCATCTATACTTTAATATGTATAGTAAATATACATAATAACCTCTAATAATAATAATAATAATATACTAATATAATAATTAGAATAATAGTAGATGATAATTAGAATAATAATATAAATAATAAGTTAATATAATCAAATATCAGAAAATATCTTGTAAAATACATCTTACAAACTACATTGCCAAAGCATTACTTGCTTTGCTTAACCAATTTACCAATTTCATTTACCATAAAAATTATGACTTGTGATCATCACAGAATGCTATTACACATTATATATGTACCATAACACGTCTTGTGTAACATAACATGCTGACACCACTTGTCATAAACTGTTTACTGTTTAAACATTGATTCTATGCCTGACAAAAAAAAACAATGATGGCACCAAAAATAATAATAATAATAAACAAAAACATCCATGATTAATAACAGACTAGCAAACACATGCTACCGGTGTTATAAGATGTCATTGTTGTTGATTCTTTTTTAATTTCTTTGAGTGGCACTTTTCACCCAAGAATTTGCACAGGCCTTCATCGGTCAAAAAGACATGTAACACTCTTCGGCATTACAAAAACCATCAATCAGTGTGGTCTTAGACCTCTTAAACCGCCTCTCTCGGTTAAGCTTACGTGTCTTTTCCGCAGCCTTTCTGGGTCTGCGTGTGTCGCGAGATGAAAGCCTGCGTAGGTCGCTGGGTGTAAGCCTGCGCAGCATCACTAACGGTCTCATTCCGAGCTGCTCCCTCTCATCGTCCGTTGTCTGTCGTTTTCGTTTTCGTTCTCCCTTTAATGTCACCACAGAGCTGTTTGATGTCTCATCCTCTGCATCGTGCCTTTCTTGGTCTTGGTCTTGGTCACCGCCCATGTTCCATTCACACTCTGGGCAGTTAGTGTGGACGTCGCAGACGGCGCACACACCTGTCCAGCCTCTGCCGACCCTCAGATCATCATATAGGTCCCATAATGTCTCGTACATTTTCATAGGGCGTGCTGTTACGCCTCTCCTCCCCCTTGGCGTAGACATACCTGTGGGCTGGTGAGTCATCTTTGATGTCTCATCCTCTGCTTCGTGCCTTTCTTGGTCGCCGTCCAAGTTCCCTTCACACTCTGGACAGATAGTGCGCATTGCGCAGACTACGCATGCTCCTGTCCAGCCTCTAGCGACCCTCAGATCATCATATAGGTCCCACACCGTCTCGTATACTCTCATAGGACGTTCTGTTACCCCTCCACTCCGCTTGGCGTTGGCATACCTGAGGGCTGGTGAGTCTTCTCGCGAGGTTGATGAGGCGAGGTTGGGCTCTGTGCGTTCTCGTCGAATGCCAGTGGGCTGTTGATGGTGAGGGGCGGGGGCGTGGTTGATTCCTCTTTGTGGTCCTCTTCGCTGTGGTCGATAATCTGTGCCTCCGAATCCAGCCATGTGTAATGAATGTTGTTGTTGTTGATGGTGTCATCAGAGGGTGTGACAGATTCCTCTCCTTCCTGGGTCATGTGTTGTTCGGTGGTCTCTGGTGCCGCCTCTAACCAAGTTAAAAGTGTTTGCCCCCCGAGCGTTATGCTCTCATTCAACGATAAAGTAGGTGTTGTTGTTGCTGCTGAAGGCTGCCATTCGTCGAGGCTAGGATTCAGAGCGTAGATGTCGGGGTCCATCAGCAGTCTTTAAAACAAAGAGAAAAATAGCGTTGGATATAGGCCTATCTCGAAAAATACATATAGCCTATATATATATATATATATATATATATAATGATGGTTGTTATATCTGAATTATGGCTGGTACTCACATATGGTCGATGAAATCTGCAAAATCATTTGGGTCCTGTCCGATGTCATCAGCTGTGATGTTATCAGATGGGTGTTGTTTGGGGGGATCCGGGGTGTATCTATGTAAATCGAGTGGCTTTCCTCTATAGTGGTGGGTGTCTGTCTTCGTTGAGTGCAATGGCGAGAGGCTTTGAAGAGGTTTGTGATGAAATAACAATTCACCTGTGTGAGAACCCGTTCTGCGGGGGGTAAAAAACAGCATTTCAAAAAAACATGTCAGAAATATGTTTACCTATGTTCATTTTTTTCTAAACAAACTATATGTTAAATATGTAAACAACCAAACACACTCACCCGGTAGGCCTGTTGGTTATATCAACTAATATGGAACCTCGATTTAGGCTGTTTCTGTTCTGACGGGCCCCGTCTGAAAATATGCCGTATTCATCTGAACGCCTGGTATCCACCAGTCTGGTCTCCGGAGTATAACTGTAAAAAGCTGTTTTATTGATGTTTTTGTTAATATAACAATACACAAAACGAGACAATGGATCTTAATTATAAATATATATATATATATATATATATATATATATATATATATATATATATATATATATATATATTAAATGGATAGTCTAATTAAACAATATTAAAAAAACAGAAATCAATTCTTACCTTTGAAATCCATGTTCAGTTTTGTATTTGATTGAGATCAAAAAATGGTGCGTGTTTGCTCTCCACCGGCTGTCTCAAAAAAAAACTGACAGCAAGGTCTTGTGATGGTACTCACCTGACCATCCCTACTGACTTATAAAGGGAGGAGTTTCCTGTCATTGATGACTCTGGGGGTCCCCAGTCGTGTCGCGGACGCGTGATGCGTTATCCCGTGGGCATTTAACAACTAGTTGTTAAATGCTCTAATTACATTTGTCTATGGTTAAAACTTTTTACCCCTGTGTTCGAAAACATCATGTTGCAACGCTCTGCTGATAGGGGAGTTGCACGAATATTCTCAGAGACACTACGCCCTCGTTCATCACCTGTTCGCCCCCCCCTTCCTCCCTGTAGGCAATACAGATCACTCAAAAACACACGTATCCAGACTCCAGAACTCTTTTTTTTTTTTACCCAAAAACCCGTCACACTACTCACCAAATCACTTTCCTAATAACCACTCATCCGTTCCTCACGTCATTATTATTATTATTATATACTGTAAATTATCATACCATTGTCATTATTAATAGATACTATAGATTATTACACTGCGGTATTATCATGAACTATATTATTACCATACCTCAAACTAATTAAATAATTATGTATGTCATACTATTGCCATTTATCATAGACTTTATTATTACTATATACTATTAATAGTCGTTGTCTATATATATATATATATATATATATATATATATATTGTGTTGCCTGGTGAAATGCTTTGTTGAAATGTTATTTTAGAAAGGTACTATTATTGTCGCTAATATTGTAACAAAAGTCACAGTGTCTGAAATCCCATCATCTATAGGCTTGTATGGGGAGGAGAAGAGAGGAGGGGAGAAGATTCAAGATTCAAGATTTTTATTGTCACTCCATGGTACAGGTATCACGTGTGAAAATATTGTGCTGTGGGCTATGTTTACAACATAGTACAAATATATCAAGGCGTGAGTGTAAAAACAATAAGCAATATGGCAATAAGCACCAATAACCAACAATAAGCAATAAGGCAGTATAGTGATAAGACAAGTCTGAGACAGTGGCATATTCACTGCACATAGATGCACATGTCATGTGTATACATTAGACGTGCTTAAACATTTTAAATTCGACGTATTTGACATACAGGTGTAAATAGCATGTATCTTATTAGACATACAATTAAACATTAGCCATACGTAATGGTAGCAGCTGCAGTGGGGTACGGTACGGCTACTACACTATTTGGAGAGGAGAGGCAAAGTTGAAATAAGTTGTAATATATACAACAAACATATTGTACATGTGATATACATTTTAATTTTATAACAATTGTATTACAAAGATTATTATTATTATATACCATTATTATTATTATTATATATACTTGGTGCTTGTCTACAAAACATAAAGTCTCACAGTAAATTAACCAATTCTGTGTAGAGGACTAGTTGGTTACTATTAAAATAATCATATAAAATACGTAAAATAAAAACAATGAGTTTTGTTGGGTTGTTAAGATGTTTGTTCACGTTCCAAGATTCATATTCAATCCATATTTTGAAATAATACCCGTAGGTCGCGGATATCCGGGGTCTGCTTGTACCAAGAGAATGGGGTTGTTCGTCTTACAGCCTACATAGGATTGTAACAAACCATTTGATTAGTAGCATTTCAGGCAGAGAACTGCATTTAGAACATGTTAACTCATGTCACCTATGGTGCCAACATTTTACGACGCAAAGCAACGTAGTTCGCATGGGTACAAACTCTAGTAGTCATCACATAACATTGTAGATAACTAATATCGCGTAGCATATAGCCTAAGTAATCTCCAAAAACACAATGTTGAAACACACTAGTGATCAAAATTATCATGGTGATGCGACGTCACATCACAATTGGATCCAGAGTGGGGGAACTCTGGTCTGTTTGAGGGTCGGTTAAACGACATAGTCATACACCAGTCTGTATTCATTCGTTTTCAATTCAAACCTGAAATTGAAACCTCAATCTGTATTGATCATATTTAATTCAAAGCTTAATAGGCTTATAGCCTATCAAAAAAACATCATGGTGATGTCACAATTGGATCCGGAGTGGGAAAAATCTGTGACCTGGGATGTGATCTGGAATGTTTCAATGAGAAAACCTGCCCACAATCTAACGCGCGCTATGTTTGTGGCTGTGTTTGGGGGCTGGCTGTGAATATGTCTGTCTGTGTGTGTGTGTGTGAGTGGGTGGGTGGGTGGGTGTGTGTGTGTGTGTGTGTGTGTGTGTGTGTGTGTGTGTGTGTTGCGCGTAGGGAATCTACAGAATAGCCTTGGGAATACATTAGTAGGCTATACTAGCTAAGATAGCCTACACAACATGCAATTATGGAATATTTGCATGTACAACATGCAATTATGGAATATTTGAATGGTGGATACATTGTACATTGTATTGTACATACATATAAGTGGGGCATGGGAGGAAAAAACTGTGGGGGCTCTATGGGTGAGTCAGAGAAATACGTGAGCAAGCAGCTATTCATAGCTTTCAAAGGGGCGTTACGTGCTGCCGGGAACGCCCCCTGATCTCCCCGCTATTCGTAGCTTTCAAGGGGTGTTACTTGTTGTCGGGAACACCCGCTTGACGGTCAAAAACAAACAAGTTTATATTTATAACTGAGGTGATTGTGAAATCGATTGTGAAATCGACAGAACACCGGCCGTGGTAATAGACAAATAAAACGTGGGGGATGGGGTGGGATGGGCTGGCATTGGAAGCCTGGGGGTGGGGGTGAGTCAGAGATTGATTGAGACAGTGAAAATGGTCTCCGCTGTTAACAAAATATTAGTCTCAGATCCTAAAATGGGCCAAAATGCATTTTGGCCGAGATCAAAACTTTGCTCTGGCTGACACGGTGGCTTTATACACGCTGTCAGGCTGTCTGTGTGATGCGCACAATATTGCAACACCCACAAGATGGTCTAACTGATATGGAGGAAATGCAGAAGTGCCCTTTGGAGAACAAGTGGAATAAAGCTTTTTCCAAGAAAAGTGATTTAAAAAACAGAAGTGCCCTTTGCAGAAGTACTGAAAAAAAACACTTTTCACAAGAAAATGATTTACACAGGGCGAAATACAGAGGTGCCCTTTGAGGAAGTAGTGAAAAAATGACTTTTCACAAAAAAAGAAGCCACGCCCCTTTGATGACGTAGGTGCCCTAAACTCCGCCCCCTCGAATTTTGGCGTTTCTCTCACTGCCTGGTGGGGTAAGTATCCTATACAACTACTCCTAGCTACTAGGGGTGTCACGATATTTCGTCGCACGATATATCACGATATCAAAACGTCACGATATGTATCGTCAGAAAAAAATGACGATGCAAAAAAAAAAAAAAAAAAATGTTTTGCTCCTGAATAATAATAGAACAAATTTAGCAGAATCAACACGCATGAGTGAGGGGGTAGACTACTACTGGCATGGCAAAACAGCTCAAGGGGTACATAAGATTACATAGGTTTAGGGACCATTGAGCATGAGTTATTTAACACGTTCACTGCCAAGGACTTGTTAACACGTTTTCAGAATCCAGCTGTTGACTGCCAACGACGTGTTAACACATTGAGTGCCAGCCATTTTTTCATCCTGTAGGTAAGTTGTGCCAGGTTTTTTTTTGAGGATTCTGGCTCATTTTACAAGAGCCGAGGATTATTTTCTGTTAAGAATTCATGAACACCAATCATCTAAAAATAACTAATAGAATGTGTGCTTTCTCTGTCTAAAAGAGTTAGTTTGCAGAGTTAGTAGTTATGTAGATATTAGCCGTTGAGTACAGCATGGTTTCAGCGTCTGGAAATTTATTCAGAGATAAATGGCTTTTTGTGAAATTCGACAGAACAGTCACTTTAACCATTCATTTTTGGCATCAGTAAGACCGTCAGACATTCTAAACAATAGTTTTGAACAGTAATTTCCTCCATAACAACAGGAAACACCCCTCTCATTCAAACTCCTCCCTCCGTGTGTCTTCTCCTCCTTCCTCCTGGCTCTACAGCGGGCGTGTCAGAAGCGCATTGCTGCTGCCTGCCTGCCTGCCTGCGTGCCTGCCTGCCTGCTTGCCTGCGTGCGGACGCTCCTTGTGCGAGTCAAGATGGGCCGGGGAATGCGTGGGCGATGGGCAGATGTTGATTCTGGCCTTTCTGAGGTGTTTCAAAGTGTGTTTCACCTATAATCTATTTTGCAAATCGCTCTCCGCTCTCTGTGTGCGGCTGCCTGCGCGGCCGCTCTCGGGCAAGACAAGTGTGGAATGGATTACTGTAAAATCGCCTCGCCATTTCCTTGAATGGCTTGCTCCCGCGGCAGTTTTTTCTTTGATTTCGCTCGTCTGGGGGAGCACTGTCAACACTTAGTGGGTCGGTAAAATAGATTATACACATTCTCTTGCTCCAATAGTGATCTCGAAGATGTAAAAGTTGTTGATTGATGTCCCACCGTCAAAAAAAAAAAATGTTTATGTAAGACGAGTTATTTCGGCTCTGGCACTCAAGCGTTGGATTATGTAAGACGAATTATCTCGGCTATGGCACTTAACGTGTTAACACGTTTTCAGAATCGATTTTTTTTTTTTGACGGTGGATCGTTGATCTGGCCCTTTTGCATCTCCTATTATAGTGTTAGAGCCGCCGGGCGTGTGCAATCTATTCCGCCGACCCACTGAGTGGCGACGGTGCTCAGACTATTGAGAGCCAAGCAAGCCAAGACAGCAGCATGGAAGCCATTATCATGAAAATGGATGGGGCGAAAACGCTTTCGCTTTCGCCTGGGTCCTGGCTGTGGGGGATTGCAAATTTGCATAATAGATCATGAGTGAAACACACTTTGAAACACCGCAGAAAGGCCAGAAACGCACGCATTCCAGCTGAGCTCAACCGAGGACCCAGAAGCGAACGAGCCTCATTCTCATACTGTAGGCGAAAACCTTTCACACGGGCGCACGGCGGTGGGGGGTTCCAAAGGTGGACTGGGTGGAAAGCACACTTTGAAGCGCGCAGCATAAAGCCTAGAGTCGCACAAGGCTTCGTCAAAGCTCTCAACCGAAAATCCAAGAAAGGATTAAGCCACATCCACGCTCGCCGACGAGGGGCCGCCAGAGAGGGAGGCTGCTGCTGCTCAGACAGGCAGGAGAGACTGGCTTGTGACTGACAAACGCTGCTGAAATCCACCAGACACGCCCACGGAGGGAGGAGTTGGAAGGAGAGGGGGTGCGGGTGCTGCTATGGAGGAAATTACTGTTCAGAACTATATTGTTTATGTCTGATGTCTCACTGATGCCAAAAATAAATGGTTAAAGTGACTGTTTGATTGAATTTCACAAAACTGCGATTATCTCAGCTTTTTGTCTCAGACGCTGAAACCATGCTGTACTCAACGGCTAATATCTACATAACTACTAACTCTACAAACTAACTCTTTTAGACAGAGAAAGCACACATTCTATTAGTACTTTTGTGAACTTTGTGTTCACAAAGTCCAAGCAGAAAATTATCCTCGGCTCTTGTAAAATGAGCCAGAATCCTCAAAAAAACCCTCTGGCAAAAGCTACCTACAGTAAAAAAAAAAGGCTGGCAGTGAATGTGTTAAGAAATAGATTGTATACTTTATTTTTCTTTCACCATGCAACGAACATTTAGTTTGTGACAGTGTGACACATTCTATTGCAAGAGAAGCATTATCTTCCATGTTGTTTTATAGTTATTATAATAACAATTTCCAAAAACAGCATTTGTTTTGTATTTTGTGTATTTCAAATGAAAGACTATTTTTCCAGTATTTTCCCAGGGCTCCCTTGAAAAGAGGTTTCGATTTCAACGGGACTCACATGGTTAAATAAATTATAAATAAATACATAAAAATTATTTACTTTTGTTAAAGGGCCCATATTTTGCTAATATAATGTATTATTATTTTATTGTTGGCCTCCACTAGAGTAACTTATTGCATCATTTATAGTTGAAAAAACTCAGTTTATCTTGTACTGGCTCTCACTGCCCCCTTCAGTTCAGCCTCTGTATGAAACGCTCTGTTTTAGGTCCTGTGCTTGAACCCCCACCCTCCGGAAAATACTCCAGGAGGCAGGAGGGCAGCGCGAGGAGTTTTTGTGTTTGGCCGCGGTAAGGGATGCCCTGCTCGGCCAGCCGCCGAAGGAAATGTCCCGGCACAGCCCGGGCCGAGCGGAGCTAGGGGATAGATCAGGGGTGGGCAACTATTTTTCATGGGGGGCCACATGAGAAACCCAGATTGTTGCCGGGGGCCGAACAAATATTGTCATGCCGTAACCCATGGATGGGCAACTTTGATGATGTCTTTGCTACCAGATTTTGCTGAGGGCTGAACGGCGGCAGCGTGAAAAATTTGGGGCATTTGAAGCCAGGTTTAGAGGAATAACTCATTTTAAATTAACAGTTGTGATGTCATTATTCAGTCTTAACTACCAATATTTGATCCTTTTTTCACTCACTCCTATGTCACCACCTGCTCTCCCTGCAGGGCTTGAAATTAACTTTTTTCACCACCTGCCAATATGGCTGCTAGATTTTAAAGTTACCAGCCAATTAGAATTTCCACTAGCCGAAATGTTTTTCTTAAAATAAACCAGAATATGAGTGGGTTAATTTAAGCATAAGTATCAGTAAGTGGCCGGGATTCTCAAAGCCTGTGTTGAGGGTCACACGAACAAAAATGCACTCTTGAAGCTAAATAAATCCAAAACCAACAAGTTAATTATTTAAATGTCTACTTCAATTTAGAACAGTCATTTCTTACACATCAGATTACTTTTAGTCTTTTAGTCATAAAGATTATTGAAATATATTCCATATTCCGCGGGCCGTATGTTGCCCATGTATGGGATAGATAGCTACGGGGATGTTGATATATCAATTGATAGCCTTGCTTGTTACGCCCAAGTCACGTTTGTTATCGATGGTCAGATTCGTTTTGACAATCCCTTGCTCGTTTATATAATTGTTTTACAGCTCCCCGCCCTGCCCGCTAATGGCCACAACACAACAGCTAATGAAGCTAGTTAGCAAACTCCCCAAATGCTTGTGACTATAAGTGTGCCTCTCCTAGCAAAGGCTACACGGACCAAACCAAAATGAGGACTTGGAGAAGTCAGCAAGTTGGACTAACGTTACAAGTTCTGAAAATGTGTGCCTTCGTCATTCATCGGTTGTTCATGTCTATGAAAGGCAGCTGTGCTGCTAGGCTAATAGCAAGTGCTAACGTTACCCAGCCGGTAAGTAACGTTAGCGCTTCCTAGCTGCTAGGTACACCGATGCTGGAATGAGACACATATTTTCAGAACTTACCACTTCAGTCCTACATCCTGGCTCACTTCCAAGTCGTCTCCTTGTTTTGTGTGAAAGTGTAAGGCAGATACGGCCGAGACGAGTGGAAATTAGCAGCGCTACCGTCGGTCGGCGGCAGTGTACTGGAGAAATGTCAACACAGGGAAGGGTGGGGGCTAGGGTGGGGGCTAGAGGGCGTGCGCGCGCTGCGGCAACGCTTTGTTGCCAGGGTAACAAGTCCTACCTGACATCACCAAAATTATGGTTCTCGCACAAAATCGGCATAAATCCATGTCATCTCGTCTACGAGAGTTCAAGGGCGGGTGGGGGGGTTCATGGGGGTAACATTAAAACACTTTGACATATTTATTTGAAGCTTAGCCCATGTTTAATATGACCATCCAAGATTGTAACAACATATATATGATACAAAATTAAGAAATGCATAATATGGCCCCTTTAAAAAGAATATTGTTAAAATATCGTATCGTATCGTTATCGTGTACCCAATATCGTGTATCGTATCGTGAAATTAGTGTATCGTGACACCCCTACTAGCTACGGCCCCTTTTCTCTAGTCCCCTTCATTGACCCGCAACACCCCCTCCCACCACCCACACCCCCTAGCCACTCCCCCTACTCACCCCTCAAATCCCGACTATCTACAACCTTCCTATCCCTGGCTTTGGCCTTTTTTACCTAGCCCCGCCCCCTTCCTTAATGGAACAGACGGACGTGAGGTCCTCCCTAGGACAAACAGCCCTCTCTGTACATTCATTCATTCAAACCTTTATTTAACCAGAAAATAAAACCCATTCAGACCGAGGTCTCTTTTTCAAGAGTGATCTGGCAGGACACATTTCACGTCAGACCAAAATAGATGTACACAAGTACAAAACACACTACAAATACAAGACTACTGTCAATAGACTACCATCCACTCGAATTGGAGAGTATTAATTACAAATTAACTATCTAAAAATACAAGCACAAATAAAACCGCACAATCAAACATGCCGCAGTGTTTGTTTTTCTCCCTTCTACCATCTTCCACTCATGATGCAGCGCATGCAGTGCATCATGAGTGCATCAGATGCACTGGCGCTTCCTATTTGCCCTTGTGTTTAGTCCGGTTTGCTTTCACACAACAAACGAACCGCGCCAGGGTTCACTTGGAAGCCAACCAAGACCTACGCTTTCAAGCGGACCAGAGTTCGCTTGTTTGTTCCGCCCCAGAGTTCGTTTGCACTTTCACACCACCCCAAACGAAGTGGACTATCCGAGGAAAGGAACTCTGGCGCGTTTAAAGCAGACCAAACAGCTTATATGAGAAAGAGACCTAAGACAGAGACAGACAGGACATACCTGGCTTTTGTGAAGCTAGCAACAATGGTTGAACTTGTCAGAAACAGCCACAATATCTCTCTGTTGGAGAAAGTACAGTTTATACATTGTAAAGCACCACAAATATTACAGCAATACACAACTGATGTTTTACTAGTGCAACTAGATAAGAAAAATTTTATTATAAAAGTGAACCTCTGGTCATCTTCATTGCCTTCCATTTCCAGGTAATTCTGCAGATCGGTCTCATCTAGCCTCCCAATTACATGTAGCTGCTCTCTCCAGGCTTCCTGCAGGTTCAGTTCAATTGAAGACTTTTTAAGACCATTATGAATGCAATTTAAGACCTATTTCACATCCATACTGGCAAAAACAAAATATGGGGGATATGAAGGAAAATCAGGCTGTGATGCTCCTGATGTGAAACTATATTGGGTGATGATGGCTGCTGGCTTTTTACAGCAGCTTTATGTTTTTCTTCTTCTGAACAGAGTACAGTGGCATTAGTGGTTATTGCGTCCATGTTGGTTTCCTTTTGTAGTTTTGTTGGTCATGGTCATGCAAGATTCTCTGGAAGACTTGTTGGCTTGGTTCGAGCTTTAAAACTCTTATAATTGGATTTATCGAAATGTGTATGGAGAAAATGGACGTGGAACTTACTTCCGGGGCAAATTACATCACGTGGCTGTTGAGCTCTATTGTGTGGCAGTGTGTTTATGTGGAGAGACGCTGCCCCCTGTCTGTATTTCCATGTTTTCACATTGTTTTGCTCTGTTCTGTGTTCTCTGTTGTGTGGTCGAACAAGGTTAACAGTAAATGGGGAGAGCGAGCAGCGCAAAACCGCTGAAACGCAGGGATTAAACGTTTTTCTCATAGTTTCACAGCGGTTATTTTATAAAAGCACAAATAATTGTATTTTCAATTTTACTTAGAACAATACATGAACAAAACTAGAACGACCGCAACGCGAACTTATGCCTCCGCCATTAGTTCATTCTTGAGTCCAAATCGTTTGAGGCAAATTGGAAAAAATTCCGTCAAGGCGCTCCTGGGATGTTGTGTTACGCGTTACAGAGCTTGGAAATTGGGTGTGTGAGGTCACAGTGACCTTGAACTTTGACCACCAAAATTTAATCAGTTCATCCTTGAGTCCAAGTGGACGCTTGAGGCAAATTCGAAGAAATTCCATCAAGATATTCCTGAGATATCGCGTTAACAAGCTCGAAAATGGCATTCGAGAGGTCACAGTGACCTTGACCTTTGATAACCAAAATGGAATCAGTTCATCCTTGCGTCCAAGTCGATGTTTGAGCCAAATCAGAAGAAATTCAATCAAGCCGTTCTTGAGATATTGCGTTAACCAACTTGGGAATGGCGTTCGTGAGGTCACAGTGACCTTGAACTTTGACCACGAAAATCTAATCAGTTCATCCTTGAGTCCAAGTCGATGTTTGAGGCAGATTTGATGAAACTCCGTCAAGGCATTCCTGAGATATCGCGTTAACAAGCTTGAAAATGGCGTTTGAGAGGTCACAGTGACCTTGACCTTTGACCACCAAAATCTAATCAGATCATCCTTGAGTCTAAGTCGATGTTTGAGGCAAATTTGATGAAATTCCGTCAAGGCGTTCCTCAGATATCGCGTTAACAAACATCGTACGGATGTACGGACGTACGGACGTACGTACGAACGTACGAATGTACGTACGTACATACGGACGGAGGGACAACCCGGATCCATAATACCTCCGGCCTGGCTATCGCCGGCGGAGGCATAACAAACGAACAGGCTCAGACACAGGAAAGGAAAAGAAAGAAAAGCATACATATAATATCAACACTCAATATTAAAACGTGGTGCTAGCAGCCGCATAGGGTGCTTATGTGCTTGTTGTAAGAGATGTTGTGCATGGGGTCCCACGCAAGGGGTCCATGAGGAACCAGCCGGGCAAGTCACCCGCCGCCCCTAACCTCATCGAGGTAGGCTAGAAACGGGTCCCAGATAGTTAAGACATTTTGTAAGTGAGTTGGTTCTCAGGGAACTGAGTCTCTCCATCTTTATAACAGAGATCATGTCCGTCAACCACAATTGAAAAGAAGGTGAAGAGGGGGACTTCCATTCCTTCAGAATGGGTTTTTAGGCAATGGTTGTCCTCAGTGTCAGAGACTGTTGCACAGCTGTAGGGAAGTCCAGAGAGGTCTCCGACCAGCCGAAGATGGCGAGTTCTGCCTCCGGATGAAGGGTTGTATTGTAGGCCTTAAGAGTACCAGTCAAATATTTTGGCTGAGCGATGTTATTGGCTGGGCACTACACGTGGCTGGCTGGGCACTACACGCCCCCACATAGGGCTCTGAACAAGTTTCCGCCCAGAAACATCCCAAGCAGAGCAAAACAATGTTAAAACATGAAAATACAGGCAGGGGGCAGTGTCTCTCCACATAAACACACTGTCACACAATTGTATAGGTCAGAAGTGATGATTGAGAGGGGAACCTTTTGTATGAGTGTATATTAGAGATGCGCGGGCTGCAGTTATAACCGCGCTGACCGCGGATATCCCGCCCCGCGGGCGGGGAGGATCATAAAAATAAAGATTCTGATTAATAGCGGATGGGTTACGGGCGGGTGAAATCATGTATCATTAATGAGGAACATTAATATTAATTAGAACACGGCTCTCTCGAATACTCGATTCTGATTGGTCAATCAACAATATTCACCGGTCATTATTTCTCGACAACCGACCGCTGCTCTGCCACACCTGGATTAATCAGTTGATAAGAGCTTTTTGTCAGCAAACACTACTAATTAGGCCAACCAGTTGCAGCTGTGGTGTCTTGTGTGCCAATTACGAATGAAACCGCTTTGCCGTTGAAAACGCTATTAAAAAATCTATTTGAATAATTATTTTTGTCAGATTATTGAATGATTTAGTTGTAGGCCGTGTTCTAAGCGGGATAATGTATATTGAGGCGGTGATTACTGGGAAATAATGACCTTCAGGTGAATCATTAAGCCCTCCGCTACGCGTCGGGCTCAATATCACCTGTCGGTCATTATTTCCCCCGTAATCACCGCCTCAATATACATTATCCCTTACTTACGTTATCTAGTATATGAATGTATTTTAAGCTTAATTTTTCGTCAGGCACATGTTAGCCGCCTATTGTTAGGTGGCAGGGACCCCCAAGGACCCAAGGCAGTAGTAAACAAATAGCCACGCAATGGCATGCCTTCTTTCCTAACTCCTTACACAGTATGGTCAATGATGTCACCAGAAAACAGGAGTCTCCACTGAAGACACCTTGGAAGAGAAGACGCAACACGCTAGTATTATTTTCCCATACAGCTCAATCCAGTCTTGATCTAAACTTAAAGCTATAGCGTTAGCCTAGTATGCTACATGGGCAAGTGCTGGACTGGATTATAATACAGCTTAGAACACGGCTCTCTTGAATACTCGATTCTGATTGGTCAATCAACAAGATTCACCGGTCATTATTTCTCGACAACCGACCGCTGCTCTGCCACACCTGGATTAATCAGTTGATAAGAGCATTTTGTCTGCAGACACTACTAATTAGGCCAACCAGTTGCAGCTGTGGTGTCTTGTGTGCCAATTATGAATGAAACCACTTTGTGTTGAAAACGCTATTAAAAAATCTATTTGAATAATTATTTTTGTCAGATTATTGAATGATTTAGTTGTAGGCCGTGTTCTAAGCGGGATAATGTATACTGAGCCGGTGATTACTGGAAATAATGACCTTCAGGTGAATGATTAAGCCCTCTGCTGCGCGTCGGGGTCAATCTCACCTGTCGGTCATTATTTCCACAGTAATCACCGGCTCAGTATACATTATCCTTTACATGTACGTTTATTTGGAGTGGACTGCAGCGATCGCACTGACAGGAGCAGAAACAGTAAATTAATCTACCCAAATCGCTCATAGCGTTGTGAAATGTCGGGTGCACAGCGGGCGCGGATCTATAAATAGTACGAAATAATTTGCGCGGATTTATGGCGGGCGGATGGCTCATGCATACACATGGATTAGGGTGGCATAAAAGCTCATCCGTGCATCTCTAGTGTATATAGTGTTTTTTGGTGAAATAGTTGCATAGTATACTTTTAAGGATTTGATTTTAGCATTTTTAAGGACCTGCAGTGGGGAGAAAACACTAGGCTACTTAACATACAGCCATCTTGATTCATATGGCAAAATGGTCTTTTAAATGGAATAAGTTTAATACACTACCTTTATAGGCGAAGTGTAGCTGAAGCTTGTATCCCACCCAGCTGCTATTTTCATGTCTGCTTGGTCAAACAAATGAAAACAAATTCAGGCATGTCATTTGAATCTGCTAGTATTACACCAACATATCATAAACCAAGGTGTGACAGACTTTCTCTTACCATATCACGTAAAAGCATTGAAAAGGGATTCCTCAAGTCAAGATTCCCAAACAAATCATTTGACTGAACATTCTAGATGCAGATGTGTCTGTTCAGCTTTTCTAAGTCTCAGAGGCCAGGACATATCTGCAGCATGACAATATTTACTTTGACACACATTTTGCCTTTACTGTAACAATTAGAAAATTGCAATAGGCCATATTGCGATTTCGATAACATTTTGATTACAGTAATTGTTCAGCCCTAAATAAAACAGTCATTAACTCATCAACTCTATCAACTTTATTAACAGTCCAGACTTGTTAATCAACTTTCCATAGCAACCCATCGAATGTGTTTCCGTGGATAATTATAGATTTTAGCCCTCGTTCACACCATACGCCGAAGCCAAGCTCAACCACGCTGAAGCCACGCAGTTTCATTTCGGCATCCTTGTTAACAGGCGAGACCATTCACACAAGCCGCACGCGTGCCACATGCTGAAGCTTCAGCCCTGCTTGTTAAAGGATGGCTTTACCGGTAATCAAACCCACTTTGTATCATCAATAATCTGGGTAATATAAGCACATGGGCAGTGATTACCTTCTCTCTCCGTTTTCCTCACGGAGATCTCCCATTTCCCTCCGTTGTGACGCGTTTTACGTCACAACGCAGCTGCGGAAGTTCTGCTGGAGAGGCAGAATCTGTCCGGAGGGCGGCTCTTATTGATTATTTTTTAAGTATGCGCACATCCAGGAGGGATCACATGGAGAGCCTTAACAAGCCTTAATGACTTGCAGCTGGTGGGGGCGGAGTTTCTGCAGGCAGCAGCAGGAGCATTTTCCTTCGTGAGGTAAACAGAGAGAGAAGGTAAAACACTGCCCATGTGCTTATATTACCGAGATTATATATGATACAAAATGGGTTGATTACCGGTAAAGCCATCCTTTAAGCGCCTGGTGTGAACAAAGGGTTAGAAAACGTGAACAAAATCGAAGGTGTTTTCACACCATCCGCCTTGGTACGACTGCTGCACTGTCAGGAAGGTGTACCAGAGTGGGAGTCAGACTGCCCTCTGAAGCTCCAGTCCCAAATTGACCTTTGACCCCATTGCCAAAAGCCCACAGTTGGCCTGAGGAGCCCAATACCAGGGTGTGACGGCTGGAAGAGCAAAACCAACAGCGAAGAAGAAAATGGATGAGATGTCAACAGTATCACAGATAGTTTTGGTACATCATAAGTATTGTGGTAAGGTTTCTCTGAATGGAATAAGCGCCAGATTATTGTAAACATGCTGTAATAATTACTTTCTGTCAGCTATAAAATGACAAAAACTGGAGGCTCTTGAATCATAATGGAATTCCAGTGCGCACATTCCTAGTCATCACCTGCCACATGCAATCTGTGAGGCAAGTCCCTCCAGGCCCTGGAGCAGCCTGGGTCCCAGTTCATTAGCAGTGGAGCCATGGCCCAGCTGCCCTTGGCTTCCCTCTCCAAAGGTGAATACCCTGCCGTCCTACAAATCACAGCAGTACATAACACGAGGAGCTAAGAAGCAGTACCATACCCACTGGAAAGATACTTTCTTTTTTTAACATTCTATAAATCAAAACATAACGTCATCTTGCAGCCAAGGTTGGGAAGCAGTGTGAAAGGAGTGAATGCCTTTTGTTACGATCAGTAGGCAGTAATTCCCTTAACTCATTGATAATGAAAATATGATACAGTAATATTTACCTATGTACATGTATTTCTGGCCGTTTGTTTGTTGATTGATGCTGAATTATTTGAGGGCAGGGCCGCCCAGAGAGATGGCAGTGCCCCTGGAAGGGTCCAGCCACTATGCCCCCCCCTCCCCCTCCCCCCACACGCGCTTTATTCATATCAACTCTGCAGCTTTCGGAGCCGACTGAAAAAAGTTTGTTAACACATTCACTGCCAGCTGTTTTTTTTTTACTGTAGGTAGCTTCTGCCAGAGGGGTTTTTTGAGGATTCTGGCTCATCTTTCAAGACCTGAGGATTCTTTTCTGCTACGATTTTGTGAACACAAAATATCTAAAAAGAACTAATAGAATGTGTGCTTTCTCTGTCTAAAAGAGTTAGTTTGTAGAGTTAGTAGTTATGTAGGCATTAGCACTTGAATACAGCATGGTTTCAGCATCTGAAAATTTAAGCTGAGATAAATAGCTTTTTGTGAAATTCGATAGAACAGTCACTTTAACCATTCATTTTTGGCATCAGTAAGACGTCAGACATCTAAACAATAGTTTTGAACAGTAATTTCCTCCATAACAGCAGGAAACACCCCTCTCCTTCAAACTCCTCCCTCCGTGTGTGTTCTTCTTGGCTGCAGCGGGCGTGTCACAAGCTCGTTTCTGTTGCTGCTGTAACCTCGCGTCACCAGGCTCACTGCTTTGCTGCTGTGCCTGTCTGCTGGCGGCCGCTGCGCAAGTCTGGATGGGCTCGCTCGTTTCTTGGAGTTTCGGTTGAGAGCTTTGATGAAGCTTTTGCGATTCTGGTCTTATTTATGCTGCGTGTTTCAAAGTGTGTTCCACCCGTAATCTATTATGCAAATTTGCAATCCCTCACCGCCAGCAATCAGCGCGAAAGCGAAAGCGTTTTCGCCAATCCATTCTACAGTATGAGAATGGTTTCATCGCGCGTTCCCCTGCAGTTTTGGCTCTGCTTTTTCTAGTCTGGGAGAGCACTGTCGCCACTTAGTGGGTCGGTGGAATGGGTTGTACACGTTCGGTGGCTCCAATATTTATATAAGAGATGTAAAAGGGTTAGATGCACATCCCACGGTCAAAAAAAAAAAATCTTTTTTTTGACGTATTAACACGTTGAGTGCCATAGCCGAGATATCTCGTCTTACATAATCCAATGGTTAAGTGCCATAGACGAGCTATCTCGTCTTACATAAACATTTTTTCTTTTGACGGTGGGACATCAATCAACTCCTTTTACGTCTTCTATATCACTATTGGGAGGAAGAGAATGTGTATAATCTATTTTACCGACCACTAAGTGGCGACAGTTCTCTCCCAAGACAGAGAGAAGCCACAGCCAGCCACAGCCAGAGCAGCCAGCCAGCGCGCTGGAGAAAGCCACAGTGTAATTTTCAAGGAAGCAGCTCGGCGAAAACTCCCTCGATCCCACACACACACACACACACACACACACACACACACACACACACACACACACACACACACACACACGCGCGCGCGCGCGCGCGCGCGCGCACACACACACACTCGAGCACCCCCGCGCATAAATAAGACCAGAATCGCAAAAGCTTACTCAAACCTCAAGAAACAGTTTTTACAGTCCAGACGGCCGCGGAGAATCCTTCCCCCGCAGCACAGACGGAGGGAGGAGCCCGGAGACACACACACACTCTCTCCCTCTCTCTCCCCCTCCCCCCAGTCCCGAGAGAGAGAGAGAGGAGAGAGAGAGAGAGAGAGAGAGAGAGAGAGAGAGCACACACAGAGCGGGAGACAGACACGCCGCGGGGGCAAAGAACGGACAGAGATCCCCTCCCCCCAGAGCCGCAGAGCAACGCGCGGACACACACACACACACACACACACACACACACACACACAATACAGTATACAGTCTCGCCCAAGGGCACCCACAATCACAGGCAGGTGACTGTTCTGCTGTTTGATTGAATTTCACAAAACTGCGATTATCTCAGCTTGCTGTCTCATACGCTAAAACCATGCTGTACTCAACGGCTAATATCTACATAACTACTAACTCTGCAAACTAACTCTTTTAGACAGAGAAAGCACACATTCTATTAGTTATTTTTAGATGATTGGTGTTCACGAAGTCTTAACAGAAAAGAATCCTCGGCTGTTGTAAAATGAGCCAGAATCCTCAAAAAAAAACCTGGCACAACTTACCTACAGGATTGAAAAAATGGCTGGCACTCAATGTGTTAACACGTCATTGGCAGTCAACCGTTGGATTTTTTTTGACGTATTAACACGTCATTGGCAGTGAACGTGTTAACAGATTATTATTTGGGTCTAAAGCCCTTGCCTGCTCCCGCTTTTTTTTTGCCTTGCGATTTTGGCATCCTGGCTTTTGTTTTGCTCCTGGCATTTTGCCATCACCAGTCTTGTTTTGTTTGCTATCACGTGTCTGTGTTGTGTGTTACACCATAAATGGTCCCTCTAGCTGCTGCTGCCCCAAGCAAAATGGTCCGCCCCAAGCCTGCCTTGTTCTTCTTCTTCTTTTGGCTTTCCGGCAGACCAGATGCCTTGCGGCACATTGCTGCCTCTCACTGCACTGGTCGGATGGGGGATTACATCAGAATGGCACTATTTTCCACAGGAGCACTCCTGCCCAAGCATGCCTTGCCTTGTTACTGCTGCTGTGTTTTGTGTATTTGTTCGACTCCTTGCAAAAAATAAATTAGTTGCCGCATTTTCAGGATGGGAGATATATTTTAGTGTTAAAAAAATAATAAATAAATAAAATTGCCTGGGTCCAGCGCCCCCCCTAGTGGCGACGCCCCTGGAAGCTTACCCCTTTACCCCCCCTTATGGGCGGACCTGTTTGAGGGACATAAGTTTGGAGAGGAAAAGGAGAGTGTGAGCAGGAAGGGAGGACAGGGACACAAGGAGATCAGAGGAGCTAGAAATTAGGTGGACATTTTCTACACCATTTATGTTTTAGTCCTGCCTTTTGGTGGGGCGCAACTGAACGTGTGAGGCTTGGACGGCTCTCACATCTCACAGAGCTGGCCAAGAGGGTCAGACCCCCTTTTCACCAAACGCGAGCATACGCGATAAACTCGCATGTACTCGCACTCGCCCTGTCAAGCCCTGCCCCGCTGCTGCAGCTTGGTTGGCTGCCTGCTGTATTTCCGTCTTCAATTGGTCTATTTCGGTTTTGGCCCCTCCTCTCTTCTTGTCGCTTGCAATGTCCTGACGGCAGGTATCCCAGCATGCTTTGCAAGCTGGTGAGCGACAAGATGCCAGCGATGGAAGGAGGGGCATTTCGAAATTGACCATTTGAAGATGGAAATACAGCAAGGCAGCCTGCCATGCTGTAGCAGCGGGGCAGGGCTGACAGGGCGAGTGCGAGTACATGCGAGTTTATCGCGGTCGGTGTGTAGGGCTACGTTCACACAGGGCACCCAAGCCTTGCCTACGCCTTGCCTTTACCCACGCTTTTAAATAGGCGTCAATGAGGCGTCAATGAGGCTGTGTACACCGGGCGCCTCAACGTGAACCTTGCGTGTACCCACGCCTCGCCTGAGCTGCGCCGATTTTATCGTTTAGGTGTGAGTTCTATTTTCAAGCCGACTAGGCGCGTGAAGGCAGACTTCTTTTGTCAAGCCATGAAGGAAAAACGTGACAATATCCATGGGAAATGGCAAAGTCAACTGAATTTCAAAATAAAATGGTGTTACTACAACAGTGTTGTAGCAGAGAGAGAGAGAGAGAGTGATTGACGGGTGGCTATCATGTGGGGCTTTCTCCCCGTCAGTAAACAAATCTTCAGGAGAGAGAATAGCGACCGAAGAAGCAAGATGGACAATGAAAAGTTAATCCACTTAGTACAACAGCATCCAGTTCTCTATGAACTTATTTTACCTACCCATGATAATTCGGGACCACACGTGACAAAAAAAAACACTCGGGAGAGAGGAGAGGCGCTTGTAACTCGGCTCAGGTTCAGCGTGGAATAGGCGTGCAGTGTGATGGCAAAAGCGTGTAATAGGTTCACGCGCAGCTCAAGGTCTGTAGGCGTGGGTTGAGGCAAGGCAAGGCGTAGGTGCCCTGTGTGAACGTTAGAGCTGCCGAAAATAATCGATTCAGAGATGCATCGCGATGCTTAACACGTTCACTGCCATTGACGAGATATCTCGTCTTAAAAAATCCAACGGTTGACTGCCAATGACGAGATATCTCGTCTTAAAAAAAAAAAAAAAAAATTTGACGGTGGGACGTGGATCAACGCCCCCCACGTCTCCTATAAAAATATTGGAGCCACCGAACGTGTACAACCCATTCCACCGACCCACTAAGTGGCGACAGTGCTCTCCAGACTAGAAAAAGCCGAGCCAAAACTGCAGGGGAACGCGCGAGGAAACCATTCTCTCATACTGTAAAATGGATTGGCGAAAACGCTTTTGCTTTCGCGCATTATCGCGCTGGGAGCTGGCGGTGGGGGATTGCAAATTTGCATAATAGATTATGCGTGCAACACACTTTGAAACACCGGCAGAAAGCCCACAATCGCACGCAGCTTCATTGCAGCTGAGCTCACAACCGAAACGACTCATGCAGACTCGCCCAAAGAGCAGCCACCAGCAGCCAGGCAGCACAGACAGGCAGAGCCTCGCTTGTGACAAACGCTGCAATGCCACCAGAGACACACCCACGGAGGGAGAAGTTTGAAGGAGAGGGGGGTTTCCTGCTGCTATGGAGGAAATTACTGTTCAAAACTATTGTTTAGATGTCTGACGCCAAAAATAAATGGTTAAAGTGACTGTTCTATCGAATTTCACAAAAAGCCATTTATCTCAGAATACATTTTCAGACGCTGAAACCATGCTGTATTCTACTGCTAATGCCTACATAACTACTAACTCTACAAACTAACTCTTTTAGACAGAGAAAGCACACATTCTATTAGTTCTTTTGAGATCATTTGTGTTCACAAAATCTTAGCAGAAAAGAATCCTCGGCTCTTGAAAGATGAGCCAGAATCCTAAAAAAAAAAACTTGGCAGAACCTACCTACAGTATTGAAAAAACGGCTGGCAGTGAATGTGTTAATAAGACGATTCTGAATCGATTAACAAATATCAAAAATCGATTATTTAAAAAAAAAAAAAAAAAAAAAATTATAATCAAATAAAATAGAATGTAAGTACATGCAGTTGTTTATTTTAATTATGGATCATAATACAATGCAATTCCAAATGCACTTTTATTTTAAAAGTAGCCACACAGTGAGAAAAAAGAAAGTGAGAAAAAATAAATCATGTATTGCGGAAAAAGTGATGCATCGATTTAAGATGCATCGAGATGCATCGGAGATGCATCGAGAGTAGGGATGCACACAATTAATCGAAACTCGATTAATTGCTTGTTAAGGATTTACTCGAGCAAAGAAAAATTACTCGATCAAAACAAAAACAAAAAGCAACGCATGAAATGGTGTTTTCAAATCATTTTTCAATGATCCTCCAGAGGGCGCAACGATATCACTGTAACATACTGTGTTCTGCATGTATGCGAGGCTGTGTGTTTGTCCCCTCGAGACTTGCCGTAGTGAGGAAGTGAGGGATTTTGTTGACACGCAAGCTGGTGTGTGTGCTAACCTATGGTGCTAAACGCTAGGAGCTAACTGAGAATGAATGTGGAAACGTAACGTTACAGCCTGACTCTCGTTTATTGTTTTAACAAAGTGTAAGTAATAGGCGGACCCGGACACACATCACTATAGCCCTTTTCAGACAAGTCATAAGATGCTGTCAAGTAGAACAGTGTTCATTCGGATAAATTGGCTTGCCTGGAGTAACCTCGCGTCACAATCTGCGTGGGTAATAAGTGAGCCCCTGCGCGGGCGTGACGGGGATTCTGGGCAAATGTTGACATGTTAAAAAGGTTATGCCTCCACGTTTTTATGCGTTTCATAGCGTAGGCTATGCAATGCTGTGAGAAATATACAATACGTTGCTGCTGCATAAATAAACGTTGTATTGAGGAAAAAACGCATTTATGGTTTGGAAAATTTTGTATTTTTAATTACAATTAATCGATTGATTGATTGTTAACGTTAGCAATGATCGAGTTTGGAATTTGCGGAAAATGTGCATCCCTAATCGAGAGGCATCGTATAATCGAATCGAATCGAATCGTAGACTTGTATAATCGAATCGTATCGAATCATGAGATCAGTGAAGATGCACAGCTCTAGTGAACGTAGCGTAAGGCCCGTCAGAGCGACCAGCCGGCCCGGTGAAGCAGCTGACTATGCCAGTCACCCTGCACCATCGACAGGTAATTCAGCTATACTTCAACAGTCAAACGCCCTACTCTTCATGTAATCTTTGTCAATTCATGTTACAAATGGTCGATGATAATAATATACCTCTAGACACGAGTTTAATTGAGAAGTTATTGCTATTGACAAAGTGGTGATACAAAGAGTATACAAATTTAAGTTTTTGGGTGTCATATTAGACCATAGGTTTAGCTGGAAACCCCACATAAATTATTTGTGTTCTAAGATGGCCAAGAGCATTGGGATTTTGAGTAAAATTAAGAATATTCTAAATGATAAAACATTGTATACTCTATATTGTGCATTGATATTGCCATATTTGAATTTTTGTCTATAAGTGTGGGGCAACACTTATAAGAGCTCCCTACATAGAATATGCATCCTGCAGAAAAGAGCATTAAGAATTATTCACAATGCTGAGTTTCGTGAACACACCAATCCACTTTTCCTAAAGTCACAAACATTAAAATTCATAGATCTGGTGAAACTTAGAACTGTTCAAGTAATGTTTAAAGCAGAAAAGAAATTACTCCCAGGAAACCTCCAAAGCTTGTTGAAAGAAGGAGACGTATGGTATAACCTAAGAAGTAAAGGTAACTTAAAACATCCTTGTGTTCGTACCACACTAAAAAGTATGTGTATTTCTGTCTGTGGTGTCGCTTTGTGGAATGAATTGGGTCAGGAGATCAGGCAGTGTAAAAGTATGTCACAGTTTAAGAAGAAATATAAGAATATTATTTTTGAGAAATACAGAAATGAGGGATGAAGGTGATCATTTGGTGATGATGGTCATGATGTTGGTGATGATGACAACATGTAGATGTTTATAACCATGATGGTGGTGATGATGTAAATGCTTTTGTGAATTTGCTTCTTATTTTATTTACTTATTTTAAATATAAGATTTAAAATCTTATTGTTGAAGTAGGGGCAGGATAAGATAAGCATTGTGCTTCTTCCTGCTCCTTCTCGAACATAACTATTGTCTTTCATATATTTTTTTATTATTCAAATTTGTTGTTTGTTTATGATTGATCTTTTACTGTTTTGTGTTTTATTGTTTGAGATAAATAAAGAAATTAAATTAAATTAAATTAAATGGACATATATAGACATTTGTCACACTTTGTTAAAACAGCAGAGTGTGCCGCTCCACAGCTTATGAAGGAAGCAGTGTGAAAGAGGAGTGAATACCTTTGTTAAAACAGCACAGTGTGAAAGGAGTGAATACCTTTGTTAAAACAGCACAGTGTGAAAGGAGTGAATACCTTTGTTTAAACAGCATTTGCCGCTCCACAGCTTATGAAGGAAGCAGTGTGAAAAAGGAGTGAATACCTTTGTTAAAACAGCACAGTGTGAAAGGAGTGAATACCTTTGTTAAAACAGCAGAGTGTGAAAGGAGTGAATACCTTTGTTAAAACAGCACAGTGTGAAAGGAGTGAATACCTTTGTTAAAACAGCACAGTGTGAAAGGAGTGAATACCTTTGTTAAAACAGCACAGTGTGAAAGGAGTGAATACCTTTGTTAAAACAGCAGAGTGTGAAAGGAGTTAATACCTTTGTTAAAACAGCACAGTGTGAAAGGAGTGAATACCTTTGTTAAAACAGCACAGTGTGAAAGGAGTGAATACCTTTGTTAAAACAGCAGAGTGTGAAAGGAGTGAATACCTTTGTTAAAACAGCACAGTGTGAAAGGAGTGAATACCTTTGTTAAAACAGCACAGTGTGAAAGGAGTGAATACCTTCAGGGCTCCAGAGTGCGTGTATTTACACACATTTTCCCACCTTAAAATCATAAATATTTTCATAACACGCACTGGTATGTGCACCTTGGAATTTGTAGTGTCTTTCTCTCTCTCTCACCCTACTCTTGTCCCACAGCGTGCGTCAAGCTAAATCTCTCACATAGAAAGAAAGGGGAAATACAAAAATAAAACTTGCTTCTGAGTGCTTTAGACTTGGGCCGAATCGTTTTACTTTGAAAATCCGACTGGAAGTCGTATCGTCCTTATCGCTAGTAGAACACACACAGGACAGTCCGCAGCCAGCCATCCATTGCCAGACTCACTCGTACCGGAATCGGAGTCACAAACAGATGGAATTCAAATGTATCAGATGGTGGTTTTGTATGCGGGAGACAAAGCTACAACTTCAGCAGACGAGTTCTGACTAACGTTAGGTTGACTGGCATGACAATGACATCTTAGCGTCTAATGTTAGCATCGCTAGCGGGATGCTAGCTAACTATCAAGCAAATTCTGGGATTACTAACGTTACCAACATGTCATTCAAGATCGCTAAAATGTGTTGTTGACATTAATATGACTATGCTGTCTGTTAAAGTTAGCCCATCTAAGAGCAGCTATCTGCTACGTTTTTTCACTGTCTGCAGTGCACAGTGAGACTTCACAGCACACTGTGGGATATGTCACTACACTAATCACAGTAATGTGAACGTCCACAATCATGACCACCATTACATAATGTTAGGCAAACTACAGATGACTATATTATAATATAGTAAATGGTTATTGAGTCATTCTTATCTGGTAAGACATTCATCGTGAGAATGGTAGCCTACTAAATTGTAATGTAGAGATTAATCATTGTGTCCTTAAATGTGCTCCTAACTTTTTCAACTTAGGAGCATAATGTAAGGTGATAATCACATCACAGACACCCAGTTCATAAATGCTGCAATACAAAGGCTCCCATTAGTGGGCCATAGGCTCAATCCCCACTGTGTTAACTCGGTTGGTGATAGTGACTTTAACAGACGTTTATTGACATGAAAATCTTTGATCGTATCATTTAATAATTTGCCAATATGTATAAAAAATGACAAAGAAGGTAATGCTTAAAATGTATTATTGCGGTGCCAAAAGGCATGGTGAAAAATGTGGGTGCACCTAAATTATGTGCTGGTGCACCCAAATTAAAAAGTAAGGTGGTGTAAAAAGTCAGTCTGGAGCCCTGACCTTTGTTAAAACAGCAGAGTGAAAGGAGTGAAAACCTTTGTTAAAACAGCAGTGTGCCACAACAGCTTATGAAGGAAGCAGTGTGAAAGAAGTGAATACCTTTGTTAAAACAGCTGAGTGTGCCGCTCCACAGCTTAAGAAGGAGACTCCCAGCGCTCTGAGGGCAGGGACCATACAGATGTTGAACCTGCCTGTTAAAGACAGCAACAAATGTGTTTAGGCATTGAGACGGAAAACATGCTAATTTCAAAATGATGACCAATGACATTTTTCCCCTCGTAATAATACTGTTTGTTTCAATCAATCACTTAATAAAAGTCATGCATGTTCCTTACAAGCACATACACACTTTGTGTGGTTAGTAGCACCACGTTGTAATATCGATTGTCTAATATATATCCATTGTTTTGTTTTTGTTTATTAGGGTTTTAGTTTTAGGTTTTTTTCCTTTTCTTTTCCGGTATCTGATTTTTTTTTATTACATTGGTGCTAAATAGACAGACTGGTGGAATTTGTTTTCACACACACACACACACACACACACACACACACACACACACACACACACACACACACACACACACACACACACACACACACACACACACACACACAGTTGCTAATATAACTTTTTTAAGCAGGTATAAATATTAGATTCACTATTTAGACAGGCATAAATTCTGACCTGTACTACAAAGAATTAAAAGTTGACAGCCATATTTTTTATATTATGCCTCTCAGTTTCATTACGTCTAATCATATGCAAAGACTAGTAATTTGTGCTTGTGAGCATCCATCCCTATATAGTAACTTTGCACCATTCTCATCCACCCTGTTGAGCCCCAGCTGGCCAGCTTTATTGGCCCCACAGCAGTACACCAGGCCTGGGAGTGTGAGGACCAGGGTGTGGGCCCCTCCTGCCGAAATCTGGGACACTGCTATCCCAGTCAGAGACATCACCATGGCCGGCGTGGGCTGCAGTGACACCTCCTTCCCCAGACCCAGCTGCCCATGACTGTTCAAACCCCAGGAGAAGACACTTCCTCCTGGAAAGTGGAACAAAGAATAATCAAATCAAATCAAATCAAATGTTGTTTTATATAATCACAAGCCACATTTGTGGCAATGAGATGTAATACGTCTTTCTGTGTATGAGAAGACTGCAGAATTTACAAGATCATTTCTAGATATGATCTTATGGTGTGAAAATTCGGTACTGCATCGGTGATGTCACAATGCCTCCTTGTGTGTGTCTGTGCCCCCCTATGACATCACTGACTGTGTGTGTGTGTGTGTGTGTGTGTGTGTGTGTGTGTGTGTGTGTGTGTGTGTGTGAGTGTGTGTTTGTGACATGACTGATCAGTCTTGTCACAATGCCTCCTTGTGTGTGTCTGTGACATCACTGATCAGGCTTGTCACAATGCCTCCTTGTGTGTGTGTGTGTGTGTGTGTGTGTGTGTGTGTGTGACTTATGACATCACTTTTCACATCATCACTGATGACATCATCACTTATGACATCACTGATGACATCACATCATTATTAATTAATTAGCCTAATTAAAAATGCAGGCTCCGTCAGGTCACCCGCACCGGTGCCCTTTACACACCCTGAAAGTTTCAGCCCGATCACACGTAAAACTGCATAGCTGTGGCCGGACACAGAACTTGAAACATTGCCCACATACTCAATTTTACAGTATATCCTATATACTATGGGCTCGCGCGGCCTCGACCGCCCTGCAGCTGCCCGCCGCTGCGCATCGCATACACAGCTCGGCCACCACGTGGCCTCACCTGCACTATGACATCACTGATGACATCATCACTGATGACATCCTCACTGAACTTATGACATCACTGATGACATCATCATTAGGTAATTAGGGCAATCACCTAATAAAAAAATCCGGCTCCATCAGGTCACCCGCACAGGTGCTCTTTACACCCCCTGAAAGTTTCAGCCCGATCGCACGTAAAACACCATAGCCGTGGCCGGACAGAATTATGCTCACATGCACACACACACACGGACACTTCTCCTTCTTACAGACAACCTGAAACCATAATGCCTCCAGCCTGGCTATAGGCATAATCATTTTGCAGGTTTTCCAGGAGTTTGGAACCCCTGTGGAGGGAATCTGTGGTGTAAGTATAACATTCTATAGTTTATATTTCCTTCTGGTGAGAATGAGATATAAATCCTGAGTTTATGGCATGTTGCGTCTGTGGCTCATTGAGGCTACAGGATTGTTAAGAACACTGTTTATGGGTGCACTTTTTTTGGGAGTGACCATGACCAAACTCATACCAACTCGTGTTTAGCTTTGGCATGCTCAACCAGAGTTTCTCTGGCTTGAGCCGATTTCCCCAACCCCATTAGTTTCTTACCTTTAGTCAAGGCCAAAGAATGGGAGTTTCCACAAGCAACTTGAATCACTGGTATTGGCAGATGTATGTCAACCGGACTGTATGTTAATAGGAAAATCATACATTAGCAAATAAAAAAGAACATTTCTTAATACACAGGTGTCTTTATTTTATGTAATGTTTTATGTTCACAAGTTGCTTTTGCCTCTTCTGAAAGTCGTCTTATGAATGACAGGGTTTCCTCTATATGCATTTAGTAGCGGCGGCCCCCCGCTGCTAAATCCTGGCCATCACTGCTTCAAAATAAGATAACATATTTTGGGGGGGACCTGGCCAAGAAAAGCAGCATGAAGTTACAGATGCTACAAACAAACATGACATTATATAAGATCACTTTTATAGAGAAATAAATGGTGCAAAGCACAAACTGTTATAGAAAAGTAAATCCGCACAATTCTCCCGGCCGGCGGCGGCACACGACACGCGCTGACCCTATAGCCTTTTCCCAGATGCGTACCGGAAAATTACCTGTAAGTCAATATCGGACATTTCCCTTCACACCTGGGCGCTCGCATGTGGGAATATAGCAGCGAAATTGCCTGTATGTTGGGGGGCGGGGCGGCACTGCAGAGCGGGTGGGGAGTGACGTGTCGGCAAAACTCCGATGGTGAAATAAGTTTGCTTGTCACACAATAAATCACACTCGTTTAACTTAAGAGGGCATGTATGTTGTATCATTCACATTCGCTAACCAGTCTTTGAACTGAAATATTTGAAGAAGTTGGGATCCGTGTCTGAGAGAAATAGCCTGGCTGGTTCGATGTTTATCCGTTCACCTGCGTCGCGTTGAAGCACTTTTTACAGACTGGCTTCGTTTGATGTGTCCGGGCTTGCCTTCGCTGTTGGCAACGTAAGCAAAATACTTCCACATTTCGCTTCGTGCATTTGCTTCGTCTGTGTCCCTGTCGGGCTGTGACTGAAGGAGGAGGACTCAAGGACTGTGGCCAGAGAGCGAGCAGGCAGCAGAGAGGGGAGAGGGGGAAATCAGCACGCCCACACATGAAGCTGACATACCGCTCTTATTATCACAAGATCATTTCGCCAGTTTGATTTAATGTGCGCGAATGATTAGATTATGCCCGCTGGAACATTAAGCAACGTGTGTGTTGTGTACACCTCGCCCATGAGAGAAGGACCGGTGTCGCGGCAAATGACTGGACCCGTTCTATACTTGTGTTCCTGATCGCGCATACCGCTCTTCTGACTGGCTCGAAACTGGTGAAATGTCCGCGATGACGGGGTCGCGCTTATACCGGAAAACAACTTTCACACATGAAGGCATTAGACCACGTTCCGGTCATTTAGCGGTAAAAAGCGCATGTGGGAAAACGGCTTATGTGAACCTGTGTTCTTAAAATGTACCTATAGGCCTAATTCCACACTAAAAGAAACAGGGACAATTTGGACGTGTTGTTATTTATAAGTTATAGCATTGATTTTCTTTGTCTGGCCCACTTGAGAGCTAATTGGGTCCAGTGTGTTCCGTGAACTAAAATGAGTCTGACACCCGTGACGGCCTGCACAAGCTAGACAATAATGCTACATTTGCAATTAGCCAACATTCAAATTCTGACAAGTGAGGATAATTTTACCTGCATGTAAAAATGTGTTAATGTCCATGCTTATTTTTAGGCGATCTTAATGCCACACTAAAATATCTTCTATAGACTTCTATAGGGATCTTTTTACAGATCTTGCAAAAAGGTAAAAGAAAAAGGCACGCACATCCAAAAGTTAAAAGTTAAAAGCAGGTGCAGGACCCAGATGCTGCTCCCAAAATGTATTCAGGAAGGGCTTTGCCCCGAAACGTCACACGCTTGTGGTAACTGAATACATTTTGGGAGCAGCATGGGACTTTGCAGACTCTACTTCTCGTCTCATCTTCTTTACAGAACTTGCCTTGGCCATTCGGACGCTGTGTCGAGGGGACGGCCCAGCTGTCCGTCCCTCCCGCTTCCCCAAGAGATGACCTCTCCACCACGCACAGCAAGACTGTGGTCCTGACCGCAGGCCACCGCCCACACATTGCCGGCCAGAAACTCAACACAGCCTGGCACAGGACAACAGAGAGAGAAGGAAAGACAGAAAGACAGAGAAGTATGCATACATTCACTAAATAAAACCAAACAAAAATCATCCCAATGAGATTAGTGACAGGAAATCTGCTAGTTTAGGCTACTAGGCATCTTGCGGTAGATTCCTAGGCTCGCTCGCCCACCCTGCAGCTTGCTGAGCTGGCCCTGCAGCTTGCATATGCAGCTCAGCCACTGCGCGGCCTCGACCGCCTGCAGCTCGACCGCTGTGCGGGCTCACTTGCTCCCTCACCTGCTGTGCGGGCTCACTTACTCTTATGACATCACTGATGACCACTGCACGTCGCAGCCTCACCTGCTCTAGAACATCACTGATGACATCATTACAGATGACATCACTGATGACAATTAGGGCAGTCACCTAATTAAAAAATCCAGCTCCGTCAGGTCACCCATTATCACTAATGACATCATCACTGATGACATCATCACTGAACTAACACTATAGCCTCAGGCTTAAGCTGCGTTCACACCGACCTATTAAAGTTTGTCGCTGGCGTCGAGTTTACATACAAAGTCAATGCAAACGAGCGATTGAGCGTATATTCGCCTGGGAGAATAATCGCTGGGCGTCCGAGCGGCAGAGACAGAGCGATAGGGAGAAAATACGCTCGTCGCTCAAGATGAAATATTCCAACTCCAGCGAAAATACGCTGGCATCAGTCGCTCGCTGTTCAATGCTGATTGGCTGCCGTGTGAGAGCGAGTCAAGGATCACTCTGGCTTGGAACAAACCGCTGGTTTATTGTGTGGCAACTAGGGGTGTCACGGTACACAAAAGTCACGGTTCGGTACGTACCTCGGTTTTGGGGTCACGGTTCGGTACGAATACGGCACGGTACGAAAATGGGGAAAAAAAGCAACAAATCCCAAATTCTGTTTTTTTCCCTTTGAATATGTCTGAATTCTGCTTTTTACGCTATTTTTACCATCAGAAATAGTGTCTAATATGTGGGAATGAATAAATGTCCACTATTTAATAAGATCTAGGCAATCCACACAAAAAGGTTTTACTCTAGAGCAGTGATTTTCAAAGTGTGGGGTGCGCCTCCCTCTCAGATGTCTGTATTCCAGCTGTTTGACAGGGCAAAGGCATTTCCCCCCACTTTAAATCTTTATTGTACACAAGTTTGTAAACAGAGCGCATGTGTGGAGTAGCCTAATACTCCCACCAACCCCTCCCCCTGTTGTATTTGTTTTAAGTAGCATTTTCGTTTGATGTAAGCACTAATTTGGAATCCTATCTAAAAGCGGCCACTAGGCGGCAGTGTTTCTTTAGTCAACGTCAAAATACCTACATGTTCAGAAGAAGAATAAAACGGCAGAAGAAGAAAAACTTCTTTACCCCTGTTGAAAGATACCCCCACTGTCTGACAGACAACGGGGTGGGTTTCACTTTCCCAGTAAGTACGGGAAAGAACCCTGTCAGCGCCTTAACGTTATTGGATGTGAGTTTTGTTTAGCATAATATGATTACGTTCGGTCATCTAATGGATTATTGGAACATGACAAGGAGTCATCGCCTCTTCCTCACCGCAGCTTGCCTGTCTGCATCCGCAGATGTCTGCTTGACCGCATCACTCATCCCACGCGATGTATGTTGCTTGTTTACAAGTTAACAGCTTTGTCAGTGTTATGTAACGTTTAGCCGCAACGCGCAACTATAAAGGACTTTGTCGCGGCTACGTAACGTTACATTGGCAAGCTTACCTCGTTGGCTTGATGTTGACAGAATTTGCAAAACAGCTTATCGCCACAAAACGTCCCATTCTGTGAACGCGGATTTCTATGGCCCTTGTTTTGTTTTGGTGTGTCTTCTGTGGCGTTTAATTCAATTCAATTCAATGCCGTTCAAACAGCGTTTAGGTGCTTCTGGATTTGACGTATTCGTCGTGTCGTTTCATGTACCGTGAAACGAGGTACCGTGAGGGTCATACCGTAAATTCACGGGACGAATACATGTACCGTGACACCCCTAGTGGCAACAAACCGCATTGACAGGCTGACAGCTGACATGAAGTGAAGTCTGTACTACCGGTATGCAGCTCGCATTAGGAGCACGCTGATAGGCTTAGCTTGTAAACAATGACGGTGGCTCGTAGTGGACAAACAGCATGACATTGCGTAACGTTATATGCCCCACATGTCCGTCATTTCGTGTGCCTGTTGATGAGCGATTTAAACAGAGCGACAGAGCGATTCCAAAGGGTTGACTTGAGCGACAGAGCGAAAAATAAATATCTCGGTGTGAATGCACCTTTAGGGCAATTAATCTGCCCTAAATTAAAAAATAAACCTGCTCCGTTAGGTCACCCACATGGTGCTCTTTTCCCCCCCTGAGAGTTTCTGCCCGATCGCACGTAAAACGGCATAGCTGTGGCCGGCACAAAAATTGGGTACTGAAGTATAATTCATGATTTTTGACCATTTTCCATGTCTCAATTAAAAAGGAGTAATTAGAAAAAAAGGAGCTTCTTGATGCTTATAGAAGGATTTAATGAAGAAGTAATGTACAGTTATACTTATTCAGTTAATAGAAAGTACATCTTCAAAAGAGAACAAGGGCACAAGGGACGCAACGCGTTTCAACCGGGGACACCTCGGCATTCCGAAATGTCGGCACTCCGAAATACCGGCATTCCGACAAAATTCTAACCCTAACCTCGCCATTGCGAAAGAACCCTCCCCCAGACCCTAACCCTAACCCTAACCCTACTAACCCTAACCCTAACCCTAACCCTAACCCTACTGATGACACCACCGTTGTGGGACTCATCACAGGAGGACATGAGACCTCCTACAGGGACGAGATCCAGCGACTGACAGAATGCTGCTCGGTGAACAACCTCTCACTGAACACCACAAAAACCAAACAGCTGATTTTGGACTTTAGAAGGAAGCTGGGGGCTGCACTTGCCCCTATTCACATCAACAGGGAGTGTGTAGAGAGGGTGACCACCTTTAACTTCCTGGGCACTATCTCCTTTCCTAGGACCTCACCTGGACAGCCAACACCAGCAAAACGGTCAAAAAGGCACAGCAGCGCCTATACTTTCTGAGAATACTCAGGAAGAACAACCTGAACACTGCACTGTTGTTAGCCTTCTATCAAGCCGCCATCTAGAGCATCCTGTCCTATGGCATTTGTGTGTGGTATGCAGAATGCTCTGCATCAGACTGTGTGTGTGTGTGTGTGTGTGTGTGTGTGTGTGTGTGTGTGTGTGTGTGTGTGTGTGTGTGTGGTATGCAGGATGCTCTGCATCAAACAGGAAGGCCTTGCAGCGTTTTTATTAAGGCAGTGCTGTATATTTCATACTAATTATGAAATATGACTATGTGAAATAGTTACAATATATTAAAATCTGGATAAACTCCTTTTTTAGCATCTGAGGGAACAAAAGGCCTCACAGATCAATTTGGAACACACAGGCTGATAGTAGAGGCCAAAGGAATGCATTTGAAGTAAGCATCCTGGTGACCTCTGACCTAGGGTAAACGCAAAAAAGGGGTTCACGGATAAACAAGATGATTTCCAGATGGCATTTTATTATCCTAAAGCAGGATGTGTTGATGGATGGGCTTAGGAAGTGTCACCATTGGCGCCGAGTCGCAGCCCAGACATCCATACCGACCATTTGGCATTTAATGAAAAAACAAAGCCTTTTAGGGCGAAGATAGTAAACTGTGACATCATTTACTAGGCGGGTAACACCGAGGGCATAAAAACTGTGTGTTCAGCCCAGAGAACTAGACTTGACCATTTCGGCCTTTCTCGTCTCCTCAGCGTCTGCAGCGTTGTGTTCGATACCAGTATTTGCTGTTTAAGAATAAAGCTATTCTGTTTACATCAAACTGCGTGTCGGCCAGACTCTTCATTCATCTCATCAGAACCAGAGACAGCAGCAGCAGAAAAGATCATCGGCCTCCCCCTGCCCTCCCTGGACGACATCACCAGTTCACGCTACGGTGGCCAACAATCCCCATTTTTCAGTGTGGATGTGGGGGTCAAGCAAGGGTGTGTCCTAGCCCCAACCATATTTAATATGTTCATCTCCATTGTCACCCTCCTGTCCCATAAATACCTGGACCCCACAGACGGGATTGGCATACAGTTCAGGCTGGATGGTAACCTCTTTAACATACGTCGCCTCCAAGCCACCACCAAACTCACCACTCAGCATATCCTGGAGCTACAGTATGCTGATGACTGTGCTTTACTCGCCCACTCACCAGAGTCCCTTCAACGTGCACTAAATGTGGTCGCTTCCCTATACAGTGCCATTGGTCTCCAGATCAACACTAAGAAAACACAAATACTCGTGCAGGAGTTCACTCCCCAGCCAAACACGCCTATCTTCACCCTTGACGGGCATCCATTAGCCACCGCCCCTCACTTCACCTACCTCGGTAGCACCCTGTCATCAACCTGCACCATAGACGATGACGTCCAGGCTCGCATCGGCCTGGCCTCTGCTGCCTTTGGAAGGCTAAGGTCCAGGGTCTTCCAGAATAGGAACCTCACCATCTCCACCAAGGCAGATGTGTATAAGGCAGTTTGCCTCTCCACGCTGCTTCATGGCTCGGAAACCTGGACACCCTACCAGAGGCACATCCACAGTCTAGAAGCCTTCCACATCCGATGCCTCCAAAGGATCCTAGGCTTAACATGGGAAGACAGGGTGCCCTATACTGAAATCTATGACCGGACCAACACACCCAGCATTACAGGGCTCCTTGGCCAAAAACATCTGAGATGGGTTGGGCATGTGATCCGAATGCCAGCCCACCGTCTACCCCGACAGATCCTGTATGGCCAGCTCCTAGACGGTCAAAGGTCTGCTGGGGGTCAGAAAAAACGGTTCAAGGACCACATTAAAACCCTCCTGAAGAAGTGTGACATCAAACCACCAGCACTAGAGTCCCTGGCTGCTGATTGCCATACCTGGAGCTCAACCTGTCACCAGGGGATCACTCGTCTTCAGGAGAAGTTCACAGAGAGGAGAGTACAGCGGCGTGCACAGCGGCACCAACGTGCCATAGCACCACCGACCACTACTGCTGCCTTCCCCTGCCCCTCCTGTGACAAAATCTGCGGATCACGCATCGGTCTGAGCAGCCACCTGGCTATGCACAGGCGAAAGACATTACAATAACCAACCTCACAAATTCCATTTGGAGCAACGTCATCGTCGACATCGACGGACTGCCATAAGCAAAGTAAGCAAGTAAGTGTGTGTGTGTGTGTGTGGTATGCAGGATGCTCTGCATCAAACAGGAAGGCCTTGCAGCGTGTCATTAAGGCAGCACAAAAGATCATCGGCCTCCCCCTGCCCTCCCTGGACGACATCACCAGTTCACGCTACCGCCGCAGAGCCATAAACATTATCAAGGACTCCACACACCACGCTCACCATCTGTTTGAACTGATGGTTCAAACAGTCAGGCAGACGCTTCAGATCTGTCACATCACACACATCCAGATTCAACAACAGTTTCATACCCACAGCCATTCACACTCTAAAATCACTTTAAATTCCCAACTGCAATAACCTCTTCCTTCAGCTGAAACACAAGAACTCCTTTTTTTTTTAGACAGTAGCACTTCACTTTTGGCTATACCTGCACTTTAACAATGCTTTATTTGTTCTGTTTACAGCATTCACACTTTTATAATACAATATTCAGCATTTTCACTTTGGCCTTGGTATCATACATTACAATTGCTGTGGCTTTTTATTGTTATTGTGAATGTGTTCATGGTACAGATTTTATTGAATTTATTACTTGTTTTATGTTGCACCATGTGGAGTTGCACTATTAATTTCTGTCACAACTCCACATCCATGACACCTGCTGTTCATGAGAATCTTCACACCTGCTGGTCATCACCAATCATCATCACCATAACCTTCTCTGCCTACCAGTCCTCGCTGGAACGTTGCCATAGACGGTTTGTAAACCAGCCAGTCTTTAGGTTTAACTATTAGCCTTCAGTTGCCCTTTTTGCTTGTCTGTCTGCCTGCCTGATGCCTTTTTGTGTTCCCAGGATTCTCTGCCTGCCTGCCTGCCTGTTGCCTCAGCAAGCCATCCAGAGCCTCGCTGCCACTTTGAACAATAAATAACATTGACTTTTTGCACCTGTCCAGCTGCTTTTGGGTTCTCTAGTGATACGTGACAGTAAAACCAAACAGCCAGGCAAACACGACTGGCAGCTATAGGACGTACGTTCTGCGCCTGCGTGAGACCTGATTCATGAAACAAAGCAGTGTTTGACTAATATTTCACTCATTCAACTTGAACAGTTTTGTTAGTTACTTCTAATGGAGAATATGTCTGATAAAAAGCCTATCTAGATTACTCTTGCAGCTTTTAGAGTAATATTTATAAAATAATTATGAACTCGCATTGTCAGTCTCTGTTTAGTTATAAATGGGGGGGGGGGGTCAACCACTCAACCACACCCACACCACCACACACCAGGGGCGGAGCAACCCTATCAGCCCAGGGGGGGCGAAGCTCTTAGGGGGGCCCCCTATCCCAATATATATATATATATATATATATATATATATATATATATATATATATATATATATATATATATATATATATATATATATTGGGATAGGGGGCCCCAATATATATATATATATATATATATATATATATATATATATATATATATATATATATATATATGTATACTGATGACGCGTCCCTGCGCATGCTGAAGCATTGTATTCTGAACCGTATGTGTATGGCTCCCATGGCAGTGACACTTAGGAATAGTCTAGGTGACAACCAAGTATAGATTGGTGACAAGCTGGAGAGACAGTTGACGGCCGGAGAGACGGCACCCGGTACGGGATGGGTTAGCACCCCAGACTGGCTCTCTCGTGAGGGAAAAATCCACAAACGCTACGGATTAGCCTCCTGAAAAGCTGTATAAAGATTGCCGCGGCCTGGGGTCCTTCAGGCTAGAGCGAGGTGCTCGCCACAGGCGAATGACGTGCAGCGCACAGGCCTCCTTGAGGCATCCTCTTTGTCTAGGCTGCGGCATAGTAGGATTGCCTTTTGGAGGTCTGGTGAGACGAAGGAGGAGCGCGGCCGGGAGAAACCCACAGAGCCTTAGCCCTCCATGCACCGAAGGGTCTTTCAATGCTGCGGTGTAGCACTAGCTCTATTGCAGCGGATTGGGCATGATCAACCCTTCCGCGGGCAACGCTGCAGACAGAGTAGGAAGGCTGATCCGTGAGCGGCTGCTTCTGGGACGCGAGTCGGGGTCTTAATCGGCCTCGGCTGGGTCTACTGGGCGAGGGTGTATGATGTTCGATAGACCCGAAACACCTTACGACCCCAGGTAACATCACTGATGACGCGTCCCTGCGCATGCTGAAGCATTGTATTCTGAACCACTATATATATATATATATATATATATTTTTTTTTTTCAATTAAGGCCGGCAGCGAAGAAAAATTTGCCTTTTTTGCATGTTTGAATCTGTTTTAGCCTTTAGTGGAATAGCTCATTTTAAACACACCAATGTTATTGTCTATTGATTTAATTGCTCTCACACTCTGGCCTGGCCTGGCCTGGCCTGGCCTGGCCTGGCCTGGGCTGGCCTGGCCTGGCATGCAAAAAAAAGAAAGAAAAAAAAGATTGGATGGGGGCCCACTGACGAGTGGGCCCGGGGTGGGCGCACCCTCTGCCCCAGTGTACGCTCCGCTACTGCCACACGCACAAAGGAGCGAGCGGACGGACCAGCGCTTAGACAGGCTGCAAACAACAAGCCTGTTTTCATAACACGGATGGGGTGTGGCTTCCTTCACTGCTCACAACAATATGACTCGGCTGTCTCTAGATATATAGCAGTGGATTGCTGCCTTCTACTAGTGCTGAATATCACATTTAGTGTCTTTAAATGTGTTATCTTTGTTTATGAAATGTTCCATATTTATCTGTAAATAGATAGAAGGTGGATAGGTGCCAGTGGCTTCTCACTGGAGTTGGTGGGAAAACTACCTGTCACTGGACCGTCCCACTTGAAGGTGAGGCCTGTCCCATTTGGAGATGCTCCATATGTATACAGTAGCCTACAATGCAAAATGAAGAGCATCAGGTTTGATAACATACCTGTTCAGGTATGCATCTGGGTGTGTCGCTGTGGCTCATGAAGCAGTCAGACATTTTGAGACAGAGCAGAGCAGGCACAGATGGAGGCAGGGTGAGTATTATTACAACATTATTATTATTTGACTGTAACAGTCTCTGAGTCTGTTTTCTACTGAACTATGTGTACTGCATTCACATGGTACAAACTCAGCCCGGTTCTTCCAAATGAAATGAGAAAATTATCTTTTAATTCTGAGATGATGATCTGATCGAAGGAGGCCTACATGACGCAGTATTATTTCTGAGTTGGTTTGACACACTGTGCGGCCATCTTTCTGTCAGATATTATAATTAAAAAGACAACAGTTTATTGTTTATTGTGGATGCCCATTAGTCTGCACCAAGGTGAGCCTACTCTTCCTGGGGTCCAAACACATAAAAAAAACATAATACAATAACATTGTCGACAAGTTGATAATTATAACTAACAAAGACAAAAAGAGAGTGAATCAGCTCACTCTATTACATATCATATATTACAAAAAGTGTATGAATGAATATTATGTAGTGTTATATAATATAACATATCACAATGCAGTACAATACAATACAATTCAACATAATAAAATACAATACTTAATGACCTAAAGCTATCTCATTATTCACCACTGCATGTTTTAACTTTTTTTTTATACAAAAATGCGTTACTTGCCATCGTTATATTACTAGGTATATTATTCCAATAACAACAAATACACTGCTCTATACATTACCGTCCTTTTCAGGGCATTCATTTTTGGTAGAGGTAGGGTGAATCGAGCATCTCCTGCCTGTCTTGTTGTATGTCTACTATTAGTGGGGTATACAGTTGTGAGTGTATAAGCCCTGTGGTTTCCCAGTGTTCCAGATGTTAAACAGAAAGGTTACCAAGCTGCATGCTATTCTTTGTTCCACTTTCATCCATGACAGTGCGGCATGCATCCACAGTCATGGCCGTAACTAGCTATGAGGACGGGGAGGTCCGGACCTCCCCTAATATTTCAGAGGATTTTTTTTTTATTTTTTTTATAAAACAATCTGCATGGAAAAGCATGAAAAACACGGGATCGCTTTTATTTTCAAACGAAAGGCAGGTCAGGCAGGAAGTCATCTGACGCCGCGTCCGCGGTAACTTGATTCTGAGAGAGCAGCAGCATGGTGGTGAGTGATGACTGTCTGTCTGCCTGGCGAGATAATTGAAGGTGAGCGAGCTGCGAGACAGTGAGCGAGTGAACGACAGACAGTGAGTGACACTGACAGATTTTTTAGCAACAACCAAGAAAGTAAGTGTCTAGTCTGTCTCTTAAGTAATGTTACCTGTGTGATGCTACTGGCTAATCATGCATGATGCCAATTGCCAAGCTCCCGAAGTCAGGTATGCAGGTGGCTATATGCATGGTTTCAGTTTCATGACCCAATAAGTAACAAAAAGAGGTGGTGTAAAGTTAAAAACAACATAATATATTTTATTTCATTTTTCAATCGTTCCTATCAGGAATAAATAAATGTCCCTCTGTATGTTTTTTTTATTATCGATGATGACTTTGTGTGTTGTGTACGGCTTGGGTTGTGTACCTGTGTTTGTAGGTGTCATTTTGATATGAATTTGGCTAAAACAGTTTGTGTTTGTTAGTTACAATTATGTTGACAGGAGAGCTGAGCAGGTGGTGACATGAAAGAGAATATACTGAATAATGACATCACAACAGTATAATCCTAATGTTGATTTAAAAGGATATACTGTATTACTCTAAATATGGCAAAAAAAAGGGGGGGGGGGAAACTAAAAAAAATTTCGGCGGCGCCCCCTTGCTGGACCTCCCCTATTTCGGAACATTGGTTACGGCCCTGTCCACAGTGTGTGCAGATTGCACTTTAATCTGGTCCAAACCTGAGCAGCTGTTCTGTCTGCAACTTGTTTCTGACTTGCAGGTCCTTGAAATCCTTGAAAGTTCCTGAATTTGAGAAAATAATTTAGGCCTTGAAAGTTTTTTTAAATAGACATAAATAGACATAGGTCATTGAAAGTGCTTGAATTTATATTTTGCGCAAGAATAGAAATTTAAGTTATTTAAAGTTTTTTTTACGTTAAACGTACAATATGTAAATTTCTGCTGCTAGGGATCTCACACTCAAAACAATAACAGAAGACGGGGTGTCATGGCGTCGTGCAGTAGCGTGGAATTATGCGAGAATTGTGTGTACGTGTGAGAGAGAGTTCACGTCTTAATAAAGGGTTACTCTGCATGTTTCACTGCTCTAACTAAATAATTTAATAATGTTGCTTTGTCATGTTCTGATCCTGCCCCGCCCCCACCGGGTTGGCAAATAATTTTCATATTTTGCCAACCCAGACCGCCTGCGGGGCGGGCCAGCCCACGGGACCTGGAGGGTTCTGGTGACCCGTGCATCTCTAGAGTGCAGTGTCCAATTTGGGACATGCCCATAGTCATAGCGCCACCTACTGTTAACACAAAAGGTGGTTTATCTCGAGAACCGTTCATCTGATCGACTTCAAACTTGGGAAGTGCGCTGCCGAGAACCCAACAGAGTGTGGTGCCCAATTTCGGACATGCGCAGGACATAGCATGTGTAAGGATCACACTATTCCCATCAGTTCCCTTCCGCCGCGAACAGGCGCCCTGACCAACACACGTAAATATCGGGCAGTCCCTTAGCGGTACCAAGATAGAAGATGATGTTTCTATATTGAGCCATTCATCTGACATCCATACAACTAGTGATTTAACTTGTGCTGCGGCTGCCCAGTAATAAACATTGATGTTGTGAACAGCAAAATCCACTCTATCTTTCCTTTTCCTTGTCAAATGTTGTGAAATCATCTTTTTTGAGTCAATCAAAAATGGTTGGGAATATAGGGAGCATTTGGAAGGGGTAAAAGAGTCTCAGAATAATTATCATCCTCACTGTCTCGACCCTAACCACCAAGGAGTAAGTCAAACTTTATTTATATAGCACCTATCACAAAGTGCTGTACAATAAGAAAATACAAATAAAACATAATGCAATATAATATGAGAACAACTACAAACAGTATACAAGGTAAACACAGACATGATGCCTCATCAAAGCATCAATATAAACAGATCAGGCATAACTAAGCATAATCCCAAATATATATATGTGTAACATGCTAAATTAAAAGTGCAAACCAGTAAGGGCTGCTATACATGGTTACGCAGTGTAATCACACCGTAGGCACAATATAAAAAAAGGTGAGTTTTAAGCTGTCTTTTAAAACTCTCAACTGAGGTTTTGATTAGTCTAGAGAACACAATAGCTCATTGTATACAGTGAGGTCAAGTTTAAAAAGTTCACTACAATGAAATGGCTACTATAGGGACTAACATCATCAATACAATACATTCAGGTGGTGTCTGTCATAGATGCGTGGTCAATGGGTCAGCATGGAAATCCTCCCGTTCTTCCCAGCCAGCATCCTTAGCATTTATGCAACTGTGCCATGTGTTTATGCCACTATGTGAAATGCAGGATGGTAAGGGCAGCCCATCCTCTGCCACACTGCAGTTCAACCCCCCCCCCCTTTTATCAAATTGGCATAAACACAAACACACACCTTCACACATACTTGACCTCCATCCATGCAAAATATTGGCCTCCAAGGGTGAAAAATGTGGTGAAATTTTCTGTTGACACCAACCGACAGAGTGACTTATATAAATAAATAAATATAATATTTTAAAATAAATACGGTGATTAACAGGTGTGTGTGTGTGTGTGTTTCAGACTGACTCAAGTCCAGAAGATGGAGGCAGGGCAGGGCAGAGCAGAGTCTCCAGCACCCAGCTGTAAGAGTGATTGCTCTAAAGGCAAACCTCCAGAGTTCAGTAATGAACCTGGACCCCCAGACACAAAGTAAGAGGACTGTAGCACTCAATAACATAATAATATCATGAAAATGTAGTAAAATCTGCAGTTAACTTGGTAAAAAATTTAATAAACCCTAAAACTCCAGATGGGCAGAAACAGTGACAGTGTGCAACGTCACATCCATTGTTGTCTGTCTTTACTAGAACTAATGATGATATGTATCAAACATTTGTGTTTGCAGAGGTCAGTACCACAGGCAGAGAGCAGAGTCTCCAGCACCCAGCTGTAAGAGTGACCACTCTAAAGGCAAACCTCCAGAGTTCAGTAATGAACCTGGACCCCCAGACACAAAGTAAGAGGACTGTAGCACTCAACACAATAATAATAATAATAATAATAATAATAATAATAATAATAATAATAATAATAATAATAATAATAATAATAATATTAATAATAATAATAATAATAATAATAATAATAACATAATAATATCTGGAAGATGTAGTAAAATCTGCACTTAACTTGATACAAAATTTAATAAACCCTAAAACTCCAGATGGGCAGAAACAGTGACAATGTGACAACGTCACATCCATTGTTGTCTGTCTTTACTAGAACTAATGATGATATGTATCAAACATTTGTGTTTGCAGAGGTCAGTACCACAGGCAGAGAGCAGAGTCTCCAGCACCCAGCTGTAAGAGTGACTGGTCTAAAGGCATACCTCCACAGTTCAGTAATGAACCTGGATCCCCAGACACAACGTAAGAGGACTGTAGCACTCAATAACATAATCATATCTTGAAAATGTAGTAAAATCTGCACTTTAACTTGATCAAAAATGTAATAAACCTAATAATGTAATAACTTCAACATTAATGTAGTAAACTGTCCTGGCTGATATTGTAATAATATTTTACTGATAATGTAGTGAGGGAGCACAGAGACCAAGGCAGCTCAGCAGGCAAAATAGTAAACAAAATTACGAAGGGAGCTCCTTGAATTTTTGAAGAATAGTATTTAATCCCGAAGTAATATATTCGTGTACACAGCAGTGTTACAAACATAATATATCTTCAAAAGGGTACACGGGCAAACAAAACGCTACGCACATTTCAACCACACAGGGTCTTCATCAGGCTGGAATAGCTGGGCGTCGGCCACCGCACCTGAGTATAAGAGACATACGTGGCACAGTTCAGAGGCAATGACGTGAGATGGGCAGTGCTATGACATCATATTGAAGGTTGGGCCATCATAAAGCAACACACGCATATAATAACAACATGAATACGCACAAAGAGGATATAAACACAAGATGAGGATATAAACACTACTGCAGAGAAGGCTATATGCAACCAGTCAAGATGGCCTATATAGGCTATAGGGAAAAAAATGACATAGCCTATAAGCAAAGTCAATGACGTCCTGTGGGAGAGGGGGAGGTGAGAGAGAGAGAGCAACAGGGGAAATGATACGCTATATGAAACAAGTTAGGTCCAGCTCCTCATTAGTTCCGTGAGGGCTGACAGTATTAAGAGAGTAAATCCAACGGGCCTCACACTGTAGAAGAGATCTGTCCAAGTCGCCGCCCCTCGGATGCGGTCTAACAATATCCAGTGCCCAGAACCGTAGGTCAGTGTCAGAGTGGTTGTGTTGTAGGAAGTGCTCCACCAAAAGGAGCTTTTGTGTCGCGGTGGCGGATGGTGCTCTTATGCTCCGTTACGCGTGTGCGTAAAGGCCGGTTTGTCTTGCCGATGTACCAGAGGGGCAGCGGGCACGCACAGACGATAGCGTAAACTACCCCCTGTGATGCGCAGGTGTTTCAACTGTACAGTAACCCCGTTAGGGAACGAAAGGGATTTTGTTTTGCTGGTTTGGGGGCAGCAGGTACAGTGTCCGCATGGAAAGTGACCAACCGGGGGAGGCAGGGAGTCAATGGTGGGTTGAGTCGATAAGGGGTTGTGGAGCGTTTTAACCAGGCTGTCTCTGATGTTGTTGTTTCTGGTAAAGGCTATTCTGGGGGGAGTGGTAAATGTTTCATGCACTTGCAGTACTCTCCAATGTTTTAGCAGGCATCGTTTGATTTTATTGGCGAGGGGTGAGTATTGGAGGGTAGCTGTGACTCTGGGGGGGCTGGGGTCCGGGGGTTCTGGGCTGCAGAAGAATGTGGAATGGAGAGCACGTTTGTATGCGTGGGAAATGGGTCTGCGCACATATCCTCTCTCCTGGAACCATAGTCTCATGTGAGTGGCTTCATGAACAAAATCACTTCTGTCACTGCAAAGTCTGCGCAGGCGCATGAATTGACCGGTGGGCAGGTTATCTTTCAGGTGTGAGGGGTGATAGCTGGTGGCGTGGAGCAGAGTATTTATATCTGTGGGCTTGCGGTAGATGGATGAATACAATTTGGTGTTGTGTTTGTACACAGACACATCCAGGAAGTGGATCCGATCAGGCTGGTGGTCTAATGTGAAAAGGAGGTGGGGGTTCCAAGTGTTGAGCAGGGTGTGGAACTCAACCAGGGATGAGGAAGAGCCGTGCCAAATTATGAAAACGTCATCAATATATCTCCGCCATAGCCTAATGGAGCTGATGAACGGGTTGACGCTGGGGTTCAGCACAAAGTCCCTCTCAAACGCACCCACTTACAGATTGGCTATGCTAGGCGCTGCCGCGCACCCCATAGCTACCCCCGAGGTCTGTAGATAATAGTCGCCATTGAATAGGAAGTAATTGTGATATAGGCTAATTTCAGCCAGAGAGGCTATGAGTTCATTGGGGGGGGTTGCAGATGTTCTGCCTGTCAATGTTTGTTTAATGATTTCAATAGCCGCCTGTTGTGGAATGTTAGTGTAGAGAGAATCGATGTCCATGGTGGCCAGTCTAACAGATGACACATCTATATCTAATTCATTAATAATGCGGAGGAAGTCAGAGGAGTCGCGGGTGTAGGCTGGTAGTCTATGCATGAAAGGCTGTATATACTGGTCTACAAACTTGGAGAGGGGCTCAAGGAGGGACTCATTCCCAGAGCAAATCGGACGCCCGGGTGGGGGGGAGATATTTTTATGGATTTTTGGAAGGAGATAAAGAGCTGGGGTCCTGTGGTGTTTACGCAGAAGGAATCTGTGGTCCCGCTTGTTGATGTGGCCAGCCTGCAGTGCATCATCAACCAGTGTTTTGATAATAACACGGGTACGAGGCCCGGGGTCGCTGCTACAGTGTTTGTATGTGGTGGGATCTGAGAGCTGGCGCATAGCTTCTGCATTATAGTCTGACATGTTCTGTAAGATGACCGCTCCACCTTTGTCTGCAGGTCGGATCACAATGGAATTATCCTGTTGTAATTCTAAGAGCGCATCTCTTTCCCTGCGGGATAAATTCTGCCTGACAGGGGGGATGCTCCGTTCGAAAACAGCGATGTCCTGGTGGACAAGTTTGCTGTATTGGCCCAATCCCACCGCAGGTAGTAGCGCGGTCCCGCTCCGCTCGACTCGATAAATGGTCTCATCCCACCGGTAAAAACTGGCCCAGCCCGGTTTGATTTGGGGCTGAGTCGTGCTACTTTTCGTCCCTGCCTCGTCGGGGTTCTATTCTGCGAACCCGGGTTCATACGGTGACGTGAAAACATTGTAGACGACTGATTGGTCAGGCAGAATCGTGTTTACTCTGTCTATCCTACTGACTGTCAATGTAGCGCTGCATACCAGTTTAGTGGGGGCTTACCTTCTCTTCTGTTATGCTTTTCCATCAGTCGTTTGTGTTGCTGCCTTCGCCTCTGGTGAAATAAAATTGTGGCGGTGGTTTCAATTGTCCAAGTCTGCTGCTCTCAGAAAGCGCTTGGTGCTGCATCGGCTCCGCTAGGCCGCAGGCGCTCTGGTGAAGCCACAGTCTTGCCTGGTGAGAGGCCGCTGGGGTAGAGGCTTCACTCTAGCGCAAACCCCCGTCCTTCGCGCCCGTCCCCCACGCAGCGCATGTGAGTTTTGACTGACAACAAAGTGATATCCATTCTCCTGGCCGATTGTCACATTTGCCCATGTACACTGTAACACCAGCCCAACATGCTGTGATGCTATGAGCTGGCAGCTCAGGCCAGGATCAGGACTGTGGTCATGCCAGCACTGCTCTCTCTCTCTCTGTCTCTCTCTCTCTCACACACACACGATTAAAAAAAAAAAAAAAACATAAAAAAAAAAAAAAAAAAACGATTAAAAAAACGATTAAAAAAAAAGATTAACGATTAAAAAACGATAAAAAAAACACACACTACAACACATGCACGGAGGGCCACAACACACACATGCTGACGGTGGCCGGTGAAATTTGTCCTCTGCATTTAACCCATCCTGCCCACACACACACACACACACACACACTGTAGGTCATGTAGAGGCACCAGTATTTCATAAACAGTTTAAAAGTTATGTGTATGGATTTAATTGTAACGTTGTTATAGCCTACTTCGGAACATGGGCGGATGGTCGCTATGATGACCAGTTGTGGGCGGGGGCAGATGAATGGCGGTCGAGACAGAACGTCCATCGAGTTGAAACAAGTAGAGCCGAGTGGTGACGGGCTGTGCAGGGCTGTAAAATGTGGTGGAAAAGAGCCATATGTTTCTATGGCTGAATCTATATTGCCCGGTGGTGTAAAGGAGGAGGGGGGAGCGAGGGCTGGGGGGGGTACTGTCAGTGCTCGTGTGGTGTCTAAAGTATAACCTGAGTCTGAGTTTGCGTATTAATTTATGCACATTAATTCTAGTGTTGAAAGGTTGGTACTTAGCAGTGGGCACAAATGACAGACCTTTGGAGAGCAGATCTAGGTGGGGCTGGGAGAGGGACTTACTAGACAGGTTAATTACTGGTATGAGTTGATCATCCTGGTTTGGTAGCGGGTCTGGAAGTGGGGCGCTGCGTCCAGGAGGGGGGGCATGTTGGAGCCACGTTTAGGCCGGCCTTTTTGTGTTTAACGGCCTTGGCCTAAAAAGAAACTGATGAAGAGGAGGCTGATGATGTGGAGGCCGAGGTGGAATGACCGGCTCCCTCTGAGTCCTCTCCTCTGGAGCAGGTGTAATCCGGGGACGAGTCTTGGAATTCCACGTATACCAATGGCTGAATCCCACCACACGCAGACCCAGAAGAGTCACCTTCCGAGACTCATCTGACTCGTCTGTTACTGTATACGTAGCTGAGAAAAAACCCAAAATGAACAAAAAACAATCTCAAGCTCACATTGAGCCACAGTAGACTTATGGAATTCAGCATTAAAACTCTTCAAACTTAAAATGGAGAGAAATCAATGTCATCATTTAGACCAGAGGTCTGTACTACAAAGCAAGATTTAGGTTGATCCTGATAAGTTTGGGTTTAAACCTGGTTTAGCCGTACTACAAAGCAAGTTAACTTCTTACCGACATATATTTCCATAGCAACTTATGCTTCACACTTAACCTGGTCCGCAGCAGGTTAAGTTGCAAGGATAAGATTAGACCTTAAATACACTGCCCACGAACCAATCGAATCAGCAATTTGGAAAAATGGCCAACCCCTTTCTGGACGAGTTTCCCATCGAGGAAGGAGCACGTATTGTAATGTTGAATAAATCAAGGACTAAAGCCTTGCACTTGTTGGCTATTTTAATTAAGCCCTACTTACCACTTTGGAATATGTTTTTATATATTCATTTTTGTGCTCTCAAGAACCCTAGATACGTTGTTTGACCCCGCTGATCGATTGCAGCTGAATAGTGAGTGGAGAAATATCACTAAACCGGCATAAAAAGGTTACATAAACGTCTCCAAAGCGCACGGTGCCGTGTGCGCAATGGAGCTGAGACTGACATTGGGTTGGAATTGAAATGGTCATAGCCTACATGCTGGAATAGCCTACTACATCTAAGCAATTTAATATGGGATCACCTGCACACAGGCGATCCCATATTAACTCATTCACCGCCAAAGACGTCTTTGACGTGTTATCAGAAATAGCCCTCCCCGCCAATGACGTGTTTGACCTGTTTTTGTTTTTATTAGTACAGCGCATAGTTCAAAGACTTCCCCAGCCTGTGACATGTTATCAGGTCCCTAGCCTCAAAGACAAGCTGACAACACGCAATCAAACACATACTGCAGCTGTTGTTTGAAATGAGCAGGAGGAAAAACAGAGAAACGCGCTTCCTTGTGCAGAGGAGAAACGCCATTGAAACGCCCCTCGGCGCGCTGCACTGGTCGCCTTGCTGCAGGGCGAACCTGGATTGATTTGTTCGCGGTAGTCAAACCCGTGATGAACATGATCGATCCGGTTCCAGCGCCTGGTCCCAAAGCCAAGCCGGACCTGTTCCTGTGTCGCAGCATTCGTCCCAGCCCGAATGAGAGGAGGAAAACGATGCAGAGGCAGAGGAGGCTAGACGCTGATCTCAGACCAGATGGGTGTTCCCCTCCTATGCTAATTTGTGGGGGAAGGAGGTGCAATCCAGCAGCAGTTGTGGACAGAACTCTCTCTCTCTGTGTGTGTGTGTGTGTGTGTGTGTGTGTGTGTGTGTCTGTCTGTCTGTCTGTCTGTCTGTCTGTCTGTCTGTGTGTCTGTCTGCACACTCACTCACACTGAGTAAACTGTATTGTTGAATGTAAAAAAAGCACTTCATGTATATATATATATATATATATATATATTTTTTGTCATTTGTGTCATAATGAATAATATTTACATGTCTGATGTCAATACAGTTCAAAATAAAAGAATTGAGAGCGAGTTCTGCCTGAGATTGTGTGCTTTACAAAAATGGCCTTTTCTCCTGTTTGTCTTCTCAGAGAGACCTTTTTGGTGAAAACAGGGTGTATATAAATGGCTATAAGTAGAGTACAGAACCTGCTAAAAGCTCACTTTTTATTCCCTGGTGAACCCAGAGACGTACATCTTCATTTTGAGGTATTGCAAATCACTTTGGTGCTAATAGATAATTTACTGTGGGTCTTGAAAGATGACCAACAATTATGAAAATCTTTGGCCTGTGCTAAATATTGGCAGTCCTAAACTGGCCTCATGGCCAGTGTGTTTAGACATTCAATGAGACATTCAATGAGTTAAGATGATTCATATCTAGGCTACTCCTGCATTTTGCAGCTGCAACTGTGTTGCTTTTGGCCTGTATGATGTGATTGAACTTCATATTTCCAGCATCATTATATGAAATATGGAGATATGCGACTGCTGACAATATATGTGACCACAAAATAGGCTATTTTTTATAAATGAAATCTATGCCCGCACGTACCGTGTCGCTTCCGTTCAGAAGCCTTTTTTTATTTTATTATCATTCTTTTTTTTATTGATAGCCTATAGGAATTATTCAATCAGTGCGACTAAACACATCATGACATCATTATTATTCGTTGAGCCTAATTGGTCTATACACAGGCTACGGATTTTGGACTGAGACATTACACATTACTTCCACTCGCAGTTTATTGAGAGGGTGAATTCAGCTGCTGTAGGATACGTGGAGGCAGAAACTGCTCTTCAAATAAATGACTGATGTGAATAAAAGTGGTAACTTTAGACAGTCATTCGGGAACAGACTAATAATATCCAATGCGGATTTTGATTCTGACATAGTAGTAGATGGCTTTGAATGAACGAGGAAATAGCCGTGTCTGGTGCTGTAAAAGCTACGGTTCTGAGCTGGAGCGGTCCATATTGCATTGCGATTGGCTACACTGTAAAAAATCACTGTGAAATCCACAGTAATTCACTGTGTTATGCACAGTTTATTACTGTACATAGTTTGTACAGTAGTACACTGTATATTCAACAGTAAAAAATATTTTACTGTAGAAAATCACAGTAGTAAAGGACTACTGTAGAAAATCACAGTAGTCCAATCCTTACTGTAGGAAATCACAGTAATTTAAACATTACTGTGTAAAATCACAGCAGTCCAATCACTACTGTGTAAAATCACAGTAGTAAAGGACTACTGTTGAAAATCACAGCAGTGTAAGCATTACTGTAGAAAATCACAGCAGTGTAAGCACTACTGTGTGAAATCACAGTAGTCCAATCACTACTGTAGAACATCACAGTAGTAAATGGATACTGTAGAAAGTCACAGTAGTCAAAGCATTACTGTAGAAAATCACAGTAGTTTTAAGCACTACTGTGTAACATCACAGTAGTCCAATAACTACTGTGTAAAATTACAATAGTAAAGGACTACTGTAGAAAATCACAGTAGTTAAAGCATTACTGTATAACATCACAGCAGTCTAACCACTACTGTAGAAAATCACAGTAGTCCAATCACTACTGTAGAACATTACAGTAGTCAAAGCATTACTGTAGAAAATCACAGTAGTTAAAGCATTACTGTAGACAATCACAGTAGTTAAAGCATTAGTGTAGAAAATCACAGCAGTCTAACCACTACTGTGTAAACTCACAGTAGTCCAATCACTACTGTAGAACACCACAATAGTTAAAGCATTACTGTAGAAAATTACAGCTGTCTAACCACTACTGTGTATAATCACAGTAGTCCAATCACTACTGTAGAACACCACAATAGTTAAAGCATTACTGTAGAAAATTACAGCAGTCTAACCACTACTGTGTATAATCACAGTAGTCCAATCACTACTGTAGAACGTCACAGTAGTCAAAGCATTAATGTAGAAAAGCACAGTAGTTAAAGCATTTCTGTAGAAAATCACAGTAGTTAAAGCATCACTGTAGAAAATCACAGTAGTTTAAACACTACTGTGTAAAATCACAGTAGTCCAATCACTACTGTAGACCATCACATTAGTAAAGGGCTACTGTAGAAAATCACAGTAGTCCAAGCATTACTGTGGAAAATCACAGTAGCTTAAGCACTACTACTGTGGAAAATCACAGTAGCCCTTTCAACACTGTGGAAAATCACAGTAGCCCTTTCAACACTGTGGAAAATCACAGTATAGTAAAATCACTACTGTGAAAAATCATAGTAGAAAGAGACTACTGTATAAAAACACAGTAGCCAGTGTAGTATTGTACATTTCAATGTGTAATTGGGATGTTTTCCAATAAAAGTTGAAATAGGCATAATGATCCTTTTCATACTTCTAATTTTGGGATGTGTCATTCAATAAACTATTTCACAATGGAGGATTCCCTCCTAGACTATGGATGACTACACTGACCACCAAAGATCAGCTCCACCAGACAGACTGCAGCCATTACATCCATGACAGCAAAACACCTACCAATCCCAGGGCAGAAGCTACATTTATAGACCACCTGAGCCCAGGTAATCGGCACAGCGACGCCCCCTGGACACATCAAATATTACACTCAAATAAGCACACAAGAAATACAAACCAGGTTCAATTTGGCCGTTACACACCCGCTCCTTAATTGAGAATGACAGGAGGTCAGGAGCAATTACACAAAATAAACATAGAGCCAAATTAATTAACGAAAGACAACTAAGGAGGTTTAAGGTCAGAGCACATACTGTCCAGCTCCACGGTGCATCTCTCCTCCAGCTGAAGACACCGTTCTGGGGGGCGAGGATGTTGCTCCTTCTCTTGTAGCACTGCCAAACGACGAGAGGCCGGCTGCTCCATCGCCTCTCCGTCGCAGCAGGTTCGGCTGGCTGGAAGAAGTGAGCGGTCCTGGCACCACTCCTTTTCAGCCATGGAAGCATCAACGTCACTAAAAGCCTCCTCCAACACCTGATGTGGCTTCTCCTCCCGCTCCTGTTGTGGGTTTGCCTCACCGAGCGCCGCCTCTCGCTCCTGCTGTAGGTCGGCCTGGTGGGCGTCCTCCTCCCGCTCCTGCTGTGGTTCCTCCTCCAGAACCACACAGACAGCTGCCACCTCCCGCTCCTGTTGCGGTTCCTCCTCCAGAACCTCACAGATCACCGCCGCCTCCTGCTGCGGTTCCTCCTCCCTCGTGGAGGCCTCAAACTCAACGACGGCCCCCTGCTCCCGCGGGTTCGACTCTCTCATGGAGGCGTAGATCTCACCGACCTTCTCCTGCTGCAGATCGGCCTGTGGTGGTGGTGATTGTGAGGGTTGCTGCGGCTGCTGCTCCGGTTGTTGTGTAGGTTGTGGTGGTGTGTTCCTCTTTGAGGACACTCGAGAGGAACGTTTGTGCTCAGCTGCACGAAACACTGCCAGCTTAGCATCACAAACCGCTAGCTCAGTGTCGATATCGAGCTGCTCCAACTTCCTCTTCAGCTGTAGTTGCCGCTCCTCCACGGCTTGCCTTCTCAGCACCCTTGCTTCGTCCTCCCGAGCATGCTTCTCCTTTAAAGCTGCTGCACAGATCACAAGTGCTGCCCTTTCAGCCTCTGTCTGAATGATCATTTTGGATATGGTGCTTGACCTAACACCTTTACAACTACTGGAGTGTTTACTGTCATGGTTAGACACACTGACATCAGGATGAACATCACCCACAACAACATTACGTTTTTCAAATACACTACCTTCATTAATAGATTTAGCTTTTGCACATACAACAAACAATTCACCAAGATCCATACCACCATGATTAAACACCTTTTCCTTTATATTGGCGTGCACCGCTCCGGACGACATGGTGCAACGTCAGTCCTATAGTCCGTTCGCATGAACAGTCAATGGAAAGCGAACAGTCAATACCTCCAATGTGTTGGATACTCCACAGGTGGCTAAATAGCATTAGCACTGTAGCTCCTGCGTGTCTGTATCCACCCCCTATGAATGGATGCAGACGTCCTCCACCTTAGCCGAGAGGCCAAGCACCAAGCAGCTACCCCGGCCTGTCCGCGGCAGATCACCTGGTCCTCCTCCGGTTCGGTTGACTGCAGCGCCAGCAAGGCCAGCCGAGATGAGCCTAGCTGCGGCCTGTCCGTAGCAGGTCTCCCGGTCCCACTGGCGCAGCGATCGCGTAATCCAAAATCATCCACGTTAATCCAAACGTTAGTAGCGTTAGCAACGCTGGCTACCCGGCCTGTCCTGGCAGCTCTCCCTCCTCCTCCGTAACGTAACGTTACAAACGTGACGTATCCAACAAACAAAACAAAGTCCGGGTTGTGAATTTGGCAGGGTTTTTACTAATGCTGAGGCAGGCCCTAGTCCTATACTATGAGCCACCGAGGTGCTTGATTACCGGGTTGAGTTGTGGCTGACTCGCTAGCTGTGGTGATGTTGTTACGATACCAGTTTGTGATGTGCTGCTGATGAAAGGATCCAAACAGTTGTTTATAGTGCGGAAACCAGTCCATTTATTCCATCGTAGGAATAGGAACAGGCAAACAATAATCAATTTATCGACCCACGAATATCCCAACATAGCAAACAAAATAGCACAAAACAAAATCAACGGCATGTAGCACAGCAGTGCGGTAAAAACTGTTCGCCCTTCCGGAGTCAAAACACCTACCAATCCCAGGGCAGAAGCTACATTTATAGACCACCTGAGCCCAGGTAATCGGCACAGCGTGTCACAAGTCACTAACCCTAACCCCTGGACATATTACACTCAAATAAGCACACAAGAAATACAAACCAGGTTCAATTTGGCCGTTACACTCAGGATTTCACATAGATTCTGTGACTTGGTCAGCTGTGCCGGGGGCTATCTCTCTGAGCGTAGCTTCGATTTGGCTAGAATTTGCTGACAGTAGGCTTTGGAATGTGCGCTAGTTGTGAGCCACATCTGGTGAAGTTATGCTTACAGGAAGTTGGTCCGCACGCCCATTAAATGTGGTCAATTCTGCCAAAACTTGATGAAAAACTGCTTTTTGGCCCCTAAACTGGCCCCGCTCGACGGAATTACGCCAGACTTTGCACACTAGTTTAATGATGGCCTCCCATCACCTGTGCAAAACCTGGGGTCTTTCTGTCTTCACGGGGCCGTATTATCCCCAAAAAGCATTTTTTTGTGATTGAACGAGGCCCAAAAACAGCTTTTCAGTGATAGCATTGCCTCCACTGGACGGAATGACCCCAGCCTTTGCACACTAGTTTAGACCTGGATTCCAATCACGTGTGCAAAAATTGGGCTCTTTTCGCCTTTGCTGGCCCGTATTATCTTAAAAAAGCAATGTTTTGTCTTTAGACAAAGTGAGGCCAAAACAGCTTTTTGGCCCCTATATTGGCCTTGCAGGACGGAATGAACCCAGATTTTGCACAGTAGTTCAGGCATGCTTACTGATCAACTGTGCAAAATCTGGGGTCGTTGTGCCTTCAGGAGCCTGTATAATAGCGAGAAAGCACTTTCGTGAGGAATCTCATCATCATAAAATGCTTTTTTGCCAAAAAAAGGGCCCCTTCGCCCGCCGACACCCCAGATTTGGCCCAATTGTTCACTTAAGGCTTCTATACGAGAATACAGAACAATAAACCACAAATCCTTCAGAATTTGTTTCCCCCTTTGATCCAGCTCTGCTCAGGATGGTGTTTGGCCCTTAAGTCGTAATATCTGCCATACTTGGTCCAATGTGAGCAAAACTTATTCTGAACATGATAGCACTCCGCTCTTTTTTTTTTATATATTTTATTTTCAATTTTTCAATAGAACAGTTACACAAACAAGACAAAACAGGCTCAGACACAAAAAAAAAAAAATCAAAAATCAAAAAACACAAACATAATCAACATTCAATATCACAACATGGTGCTACCAGCCACACAAGGTGCATATGTGCTTAAAAGAAAAGAAAGAAATGTGGGGTGTCCCTAAGAATCCAGCCAGGCGAGTCACCCATCTCTCCTAACCTCCTCGAGGTAGGCCAGAAACGGGTCCCAGATCGCCAGAAATTTCCCAAGTGAATCGGTTCTCAGGAACCTGAGCCTCTCCATCCGTACAACACAGATCATGTCCATTAACCACAATTGAAAAGGAGGTGAAGAGGGGGACTTCCATTCCTTCAAAATTTGTTTTTTGGCGACAATTGTCCCCAGTGTCAGAGACTGTTGCACAACTGTAGGGAAGTTCAGAGAGGACTCTGAGCAGCCAAAGATGGCGAGTTCTGCCTCCGGCTGAAGGGTTACTTTGTAGGCCTTAGAGTACGAGTCAAATATTTTTGCCCAGAATCCTGTCAGTGAAGGGCAATACCAGAAAGCATGAGACAGAGTGCCCTCTGACACCTGACACCTGTCACACAGTGGTGAGACGGAAGGGTAGATCCTGTGCAACTTATGCTTAGAATAGTGCAAACGGTGAACGACTTTAAACTGGATCAGCTGGTGTCTGCTATTAACTGAACAGAGTTGTACCACAGACAGACTCCTTTCCCAAATAATGTCAGATAAATCAACACCAAGTTTCCCTTGCCACGCTTCTCTAATCCTCTCAGTAGAGGCTGTGTTAGCACTCCGCTCTTTTAATATGTTGTACATGGGTCCCAGACGAGTACCGGTAGATTTGTGTTTGGTGCCAATCGCTTTTACTGTTTCAAAATGGCGGGCGCCGGAACATACACAATTATTGCGATTTCAAATGCATGCTATTCTGCCAAAAATGGACGATGGATGCCTCGAGTGTGATGTCATCAGCCTCCTCGGGACATTAGGGCAGTGATGTCATCAGTGATGTGACATATTGATGACATCATCAGTGTCACGATACTGAGTGACATAATTAGGGAGCAATGGCTTCCCAAGCAGGGACATCTCAAACTGTGGCTGGATGTCACCACTGATGATGTCACAATGTATATGATGATGGCATATACATTATGCTAATGAAGTCATATAGACTGATGATGTCATCAATATGTGACATCACTGATGACATCACTGCTCCCAATGATGTAGTCACCTGTCACCTGTAGGTCCTGTGACTACTGATGATGTCATAGATATTGTGACATCATTGTGATGTCATCAGTGAGTGATATCATACATTTTCTTTAATAAAACATCTCAAAGCAAAATATTATCAAATGGGGGTCCTCCGTGGTTTTTGTGTCAGTTTAGGGGTGCTTGATGTGAAAAAGTTTGAGAACCTCACACTATGTTGTGGCCCATAATGGCCTGCAAACTCCACTGCCAAGCTTTAATTTCATTTTTGAACAGGGCAGGTTTAGGTTATCAGGCTATGATGTTTGTAGTGTGTCCATAGGTGTTCTGATTTAAATAAAAACCTTGTTTTCAACAAGTCAGCAAAGGTACAATACTATTTGGCAGGCTGCAGCTCAGTTAATTAACGAGCCATTAGAGAGGGTTTGAGAGGCCTCTTGCAGCTGCCAAAGACCTGAAAACGGAAGCTAGGCGATTTTTACCTTCAAAATAAAATCACAAATTTATTACTGCATAGGTAAATAAATAAAAACATTAGGCTACATAAATGCTACTGGGTGTACATAACTGTAGACTCACTATGGGTTAAAACGGTCTTTTCGAAGGCAGCAGACATTCCTCCAATTTGTCTGTGATATGTAAAAGAAAATGTCATGTTAATTTACAACAGGTTTCTCTGCAAATGTTTCCTTTTTCTCTTTGGTACTTGGGGTATTTCACACACCAAAAACAATGACTCGCAAGGATGCTTTTATTTAAATTGCATTATTTTGAAGGCAAGAACCGGAAGTTTCCATTTCCTTCTGGCTGCTGACTTGACGGTGCTTCTCTGAGCACCAAGCATTGCGCCAAGACAGCGTGTAGTCAACACACCTGGTCCCGCCTGCTGCCGCTCTGCACACTTCAATACACAGCGACAGACAAGCTTATATGCTGTACTTTTCAATTTTAGTTTACTTTCAACTAAAAGAAGAAGAAGAAGAAGAATTTTACTTTTCAAAGCCTTGCTCCTGGGATTTTTGCGCCGTGGGAGAGAAGTGGCTGGTTTAACGTCCAAGCAGGACTTCCAGAAAATATCTGTAAGTACCTTCTACTAGCACTAAACGAAAATAGTTTTAGTTTGCTGTTATTTTGAAGCCACCAATGCTGTGTTGAGCGCTACCAAACATAGCTATCGAGGTTATCCCATCAAAATGCCGTACACATGCAAGCACTGTGAGTTCAATGCAGCTTCAATTCCTGCTTATATTGGACATGTTGCAATACACAGAAATCTTGCTAACTTTAAATTTCCATGTGGGGTAGCAGAATGCCCTGTCACATCTGTGGCACGTGGTACCATTAAAACACACATGTACACATGTACATGTACATGTATTATGTATTTTAAGCAATGTGCAAGGAAACTGCACAACTTTAAAAACCTGTGCAAGACCTTAGCTGAAAGACACCAGTTACTACAAGCATATTTACATGCTGGTTGCTTGTTTCCACCAACTCTGCAAATAGGTCAAGCAAGTAAATTTGATGACCAACTGTACCAGACTGGCATTCAGAGAGCTGTCAGTCTCAAGGGCCTACATCCAGAACACACTATAGAAACACCCTCTGTCACATTCAATGGCACACTATACAAAAGAGGCATGGCTGTTGTAGTGAACCAAAATGACACTGGGTACATCTTAGGGAGAATAATGTTGATACTGTTAAATCGGTCAAAGGTGCATTTTGTTGTCCGACAGTATCATCAGTCGGTGCCTGCCTGTACTGGATCTCGGTGTGCATTGCTTACAAAGCAACTCCGAGGTTCGGTATCAGTGTTTGACTGTAGACGATCTTGTTGATTATTACCCTCTGCCTGCATATAATCAGTTTGGTCTTGATCTTGTTGCTCTGCATCATTCTGTATTACAGGTGGCAGAGTGAGTAATGGAGAAGGTCATTGAGGAGGCTGTCCAGACTGTGCTACCACAGCTAGCTGGAGAGACACTGGAAACATTAGTCACTGAGTTGATAACCAAAGTAGGTGTGACTGAGCGAAATGATCTGCACTACGTTGAGGAAAGAGACCTCAGCCATCTGCTCTCACCCCTTCAGTGCAGAAAGGTTCTTCATTCCTTCAGAGGAGGTGAGATTTTAGTTACTTTAATTAACATGTAAATATGCAGTTATGTCGAAAATATAGGGGTCATTTGTGATGTTAAACTTGTCACTAGTAGGGATGTCACGACACTAGTTTTTCTACTTCGATACCTATTATGATAAGGAGGGACAAATCTTAAAAGAAAGCACTGATGGTATCAAAACTGTTGCAAATGAGTATTGTATCCATTTAAATGTTTTATTATTGATACCTGTTTTTCTCACGTTTTCTAATTTATTTAAATATCAAAAAAATGAAAATGTCACATTTTCAGCATGTGGGTTTCTGCAGGCCACCACATATATTAGCATATATCCCTGTTGGTCTGGAAAAAAGTGGTTTTTGTGTGCATCCCTACTTCTCACAACCATTTTGTGACCTGTCACTTGTGTTTGTATAATGCAGGTCCTGTCATTCCCCAATTGAGCACTTTAGCGCCTGAGCCAGAAGCCTCCACCTCCGCCTCCACCTCCACCTCCACCTCCACCTCCAGCATAAGCTCCATATCGCCCCCCCAAAGTCCCATCTCCATACAGAACAGTGCATGGGTGGACAGTTTCCGGGTGCCCTGGGACAAAGCGAAGCCGTCTCTTAAGAGAGCTATAGATGCTGGTAAGAAGCCAGAGGAGGGGGACCGCCGACACTTGATAAGAGTCACCGTTGATGCGATGAGAGAACACTCCTTGAACCCTACTCGCCAAGAATGCACAGTATTAGCAAAAGCCATAACTCAGAAATATCCAAATAGCTTCTTAGATACAACTGGGGAGGGGGATGTACTTGGATGCGGGTACTTCAGTTTACTCCAACAGCTCAAGACCAGAGTTGATTATGTAAATCGAGACAACACACTGTCCCGCCTGAGGAAGCCCAAACGCATCCAGATGAGTGAAGATGATGACCAGCCAAGAGTAACTAAATGTGCAAAAATCGACAGTTATGGGTGTGTTCGTTGGCAGCCAGAGGAGTACCCAGATGGGGAAACGTCAGCATCATTAGAAGAAAAGAGGCTTGAGATGGTGGATATATTCAGTCGAGAGGGGCTCAAGGGAGCTGAGAGAGGGAAGGTAGAAGAGCTAATGACAATCACATATGTTAAACAGCGGGAGGATATAAATGCAACCCCACCCCCCAGCATTCTGGACTTAAGTAAACAGTGGCCATTTCTTTTTTCACGGAAGTTTTTACTTTCACACTTCACGACCCTCACCGGTGTTGAACTACACACCAGACTGGGCGAAGACTTGGACAAAAAGGGTGAAAGGCTTCTGAACTACTTCGGAGCTCAGCGTACAAAGTGGAGTAACGAAGTGAAAGCTGTTCTGAAGGAAGCCTTAAAGAAGGACCGAGAGCCAGGCACCGATGGACTAGCAGTGATGCTTGTAATGTTGACCTACTTCAAAGAGCAAGAGAGCGCCCTTTTTCTCCAAGCTGATGTAAGTGGCTAAGTGCGTTAATTGCTTTAATATATTAGTTTGCTATTTTGACCCTTAATTTCAGTGCTACTCGTTCTATGAGAATAGTCACCGAAAAACAATGCTAATTTATTTAGCACTTGATGTCAGACATATCCGCAAACTGTACAGTTTTGCAGGCAATCATTTAGTTTGACAGTTATTGAATTGATTTGAGTTAAAGTTGATGCCAGTGATGTCATTCATGCACAAATTACATCACTGGTATCAACTAACTCAAATCAACTCTCAATAACTGTCAAACTGTTTCCAGTTTTTGGATATGTGTGAGATCAAGTGCTAAATAAATCGGCATTATTCTTCGGTGAAGTTCTCCTTTAACTTTGATTAGAGTGCAACATTTCAAACCTCCAGAATTGTCTTGCAGGTTTGGTGAACCTTTGATGGCATCTTGTGCTTGGGCTCAAGTAAAAGCAGGTCTGCATCTGGCAGTCCTGTCTCCCTAGGAGTTTGTATTAACTGTATATTTGTAAATGGTTTGTTTGCCAATAGCTTGGGGCCTTGGGTCATATTTTTGTTTGAGGGCACGTTTATGTTGTTGGTGGTTGAGCACTTTTAAATGGAAATACCTCACCTTACACTATGACTTATACGGTGCAAGCGTCTATCTCTCAACTCTTTAGAGCATGCTGTGTGGAGGGTGGATTCACTGGTGCCTACTGTGTGCACAATGTTTACATTATCAAGAGTTTATTGATTACAACCAGAAGTGGCATCCTGCACTCTGTCCACATTCCACAAATCCTATTTCCATTACACATGTAAAGTATGTATTCTAATGGGTTGCTAGCTACAGTACGAGTAGTTAAATTGCCCAGAAACATCTCATGAGCTTTTTCCAGTGAATCTCTTGAAAGTAGTTAATCTGAAAACTGAAAACCAGATATTTATGAAGTCTTTCTGAAGTTTTTCCCAATTCTTTAACTCAATTACTTTTTCATTCTCCATACCTTTCTCCATTTTCTTATCTTCACTGTCATTTATACTGTAGGTGACTACCACTCCCGCTGATGCAGAAGCCCAGTTGTCTCTCCCCGTCACTCCAAGGATCATCATGCTTGGTAAGTTTCACATTCATATATTTTGACATTCAATTCAAACCTTTGTCATGCTGCCCAGTGCCCAGTTTTTTGCGAGGAACATGCTCCAACAATCAGCCTCGGCTTGCAGCCTTGCCGATGACCTGTCCTATATACTCAAACCTCAGCTTGACGAGGGGGTCGCAGGGGAGTCCCCAGCAAAATGTGTAAATTGACTAGAAGTTAGCCTAAGCAGAGAATGTAGTGCTGTTACCTGTTATCTGCCCATCTATCATAAGGTTAATGTCAAATTCAAGTGGATTTGGTAGTGTAGGAAGCAGAGCAGGCCGACTCGCACACTAAAATAATGGTAGCAAAAATGCAGTCTGAAACCCTATGGAGCTCTGGAATGAAAGGCACGCGCCACTGTCTTAATATTTCACGTCTTAAAAAAAAATTAACCAAGGGTTAACCGCTTAAGGGTGTCGGTTAGTCGAAAGTAAAATTAACCGAAAATCCACATAACGCTTATTAACCTTGATCCGTGTCTCAAACTATGCCGTGACAGGACAGAGTGTAAACACGCAACATCAAACGCCTGGTGCCGCTTCGTCATCATTAGGGAACGGTAAAACAATTAAAAATAAAATACCGATGGCAGCACCAAATGTCCAGGACCTTATCAATACTCTTTATATACTTCAATACTGGTACTGACTAATCAGGAACTGGTATCAAATAATACCGGTGCTTGATACCCATCCCTACTCTGGGTTATAGGGTCCCTGAGGTCTTGGGTCCCTGGGCCTGGTACGCCCCTTCGCTAATACATCCCTGCGCATCAGCTGTGTTGAGTCACATTTTTGGGGAGCTCTGCACGCCGGCTGCGCTACCATGCTCGCCAGCTGCAGCTCATTTGGCAAGTGCTTTGACGCTGTAGCATGTTTTCTGTTTTACAGTTCTGACCGAGGATCCAATCATTTGTAGAAGATATTGCAATGCAATATAATTGTTGCAATGTCTGATTTATTGTTCTTCAGGTGATCCAATTCTGACTGCAAAAAAATGGATGCTGTCCATTGAGGGGAGAGTAGTAATCCCACCTGCTGCCACCTGCCACCTTGACCTCACCACTGCCTTGGCCGTCCTCTTCGCCTCCTACTATGTGTTCAACATAGAATATCAGGTGGAAGCAGCCACAACTCTGGAGTTTATTCAGAGGTATTACTTATTTTCACAAATGGTTGTGTTATCACTTTACCTGTATACTATTTCTTAAATGAGATCTTACATGACCCTAAAGTCACAAAGCCCCACTTGCATGCAGGGAATATTTTAGATGTTAAGAAGCTACTTGCAGTTGCCATGGACCACTTTGTCAGGAACAGTGGTACCTACTAGTCTCTCAAACTTTCTCAAACTTTTTCACGTCAAGGACCACTAAATGAAAGATAAAAGACACAAATTAGACCACAGACCCCATTTGACAAGATTTTGTCACAGGGTCCCCCATCCGGATCCCAGTTTGAGAAACACCAACTTAAATGACTCAATAACATCCATCATGTCCACAGATAGTACATGGCATATTATGGAGAAGCAATACTCCAAGTACCCTTTCCCATATGCGGCCTATTTTATAAACGTAATGGCGTTGTCATGTGTGGAAGAACCGGTATTGAAATGTCAGTAAATCAGGAGTGTGCATGCATGTGTGCGTGTGTGGGGGGTCGGCTCTATGGGTGGATTTTGAACATTTTGGTACAAATGGAATATTGCAGCGATGACATATTTTTGCAGGCCGAACCAGAAGTTAGCATCACTTGGTTTCCTTGTCTGGAAATCAGGGCCCGAAATTAGAGCCCGCCACCCGCCAATGGCGGGCAGATTTTAGGTTTGGCGAGTGACACTGAGAGGTCTGTCCGCCACGTGGCGGGTAACAAAATAGTCATGTACAATAATTAAAACTGCGGTGTGTTTTGGTCTTACGACAGTCGCCTTTTTTGCAGCCCCCAATCTCTCCTTGCGCGTCATCTCCGGCCTCATTTTTGGCTTGTTTTGGCTTGTTTACCGACGTCACATGCGCTACTCTTCTGTCCCGACTGGCCGTGGCCATCTGCATTCTGCAGCACCTGCTTGCACTGCAGGGAGCTAACGTTACGCCGGTCCGCCTGCTATAGCTAACGTTAGCTTAATATAACGTTAAATGGGTTACAATGTGGAACCATATCGAGGGAGTAAGCCGGCCGCTAAAAAGAAAACCCACCGCGGCTTTCTCCGACGAAAAGGATGAAGCGGCAGCGAGAGCGGGACCACCTAACAAAAGAAAGTTTCGAGAGGAGTGGAAGTTTGGCGATAGCGGTGTTTCAAGAGACTGGCTACAGTATGATGCTGGGGCTGTAGTGATGAGTTGTTCCGTGGTGTAACATGGGAGTCTGCAGCCTGTTGCACCAGCTGAACGTAAGTTCGCTCTTAAGTTAGGGTGTAAACTAACTGCTACGTTCAAACTAGTTAGTTTGACACTAAAGTTGTGTCTTTGTTTAATTGCATCACGGAGACGTAAGGTACATCTTAACTAGTAGTCCTTAAACCTCACACTAGCCAAAATAGTGTCGCAGAAAATGACGTGTACAGTATCTCTGACCAATCAGTGAAAAGCACGGTGGAAACGGTGTTTATTTACCGTTGTTTAATTAAGTGGAATGAAAAGACATGTCAGACATGTTGCCAACCGCAAATTAGTGCTTTCATATTTCATCAACACTAACCAAATGAGAACGTTATTGAGTAACGTTCATTTACATTAAATTGCGTCATTTGGCAGACGCTTTTATCCAAAGCGACTTACAATAACACGTTTAGGTTCATAATAGGCTACTGTTAACGTTTATCTGTGAGCTCTTCATCAGCATTGTAGGCTAATTTACAACCATCCTGCCTCGCTAAATTGTAGCTGTTATTTTAATTTGTATGCAGTGAGGCAGCTTGTGGAAAACAAAAGCATGAGTCATAAATATCAAAGGGTGTAATTTATCACGGAGAACACGTTACCGACGCAAAACAATGTTGCGCCATGGTGCCAATATTGCCAGCTGTGCCAATAATTTGCTTCAAATTTTACTCTGGCCTCTTATTTAAGTGTATTCTTCAACGTAATACCTTATCTACTTGAAATGTACTGATTTTTTTTTAAATATATATGAATATATGTGACACAAAAATGTGTTTGTTTTTTTGGCCGGTAAGAAATATGCTTGGCGGGTAGATTTTTTCCATCTACCCACCGCCACTGGCCGGTGGGTCAAAAGTTAATTTCGGGCCCTGCTGGAAATCAATGGGGTTTTTGTATGGGGGTTTTGTTTAGATGCCTGAAATAAGATCTGTGGTTAACAAAAGTTTATGAAACTCTTAACCCATTTCAGCCTATTTTCGCCTAAAAAATAGCCTCTAAAACCTAAGTCCGATTTGATAATAGACCCCCAAATCCTGAACTTTTCATAGAAATGTCAACGCCTACTAAAATAGTGATATCTCAGCCTCTGTAGAAGATAAAAACACACTTTAAAAGGCATTTGAGAGCTGACACATGTGGCTTTCCTTGTAAAAGGTGTTTATTGGTATGACAATTCAATAGCATTGTCAAATATTGCTGTAAACACAGAAAATTTTTAAAAAACTAAAAAACGTATGAAAAAACAAGCAACAAATCACTCCAAACCACTCAAATAAAATCAAAAATGTGCTCCACACTGCCCCCTTGTGTCCCCTTGCAACCATAAAAAAAAATGCAGTCCATTTACCATCAAAGGGGCAAGTGTCTAAAGTGTCAGCTAGTGTTTAGCAAACACTTACAAAAAATGTCTGTAGTGTTTTCCAAAACACTCAATGTGGACAGGCAGGTCACACTGTATGCAGCCATACACAGTTAGCCCACTGCCTACTACATCTTTTTTGTCCAGCAACAACTGGCACTCCCTGCAGAGCTTCCGCTTCTCAAACACCTTCCCGAAGTCGTGCATTGGGGGACCTGTGGCTTCTCCTGACGTGCTGGGTGCTGGGGAGGCTGCCCTGCTCGATGTGCTTGGTGCTGGGGAGGCTCCCCTGCTCTCTGGAGTGGAAGGAGAGCCAAATGGAGAGGCTGGTCTGGAAGCTGGGGACAGAGGAGGAGGAGGAGAAGGAGGAGGGATCACAGGAGGGGCCCTCCTTGTCACCGGTGTGATGAGCTCCTCCAGCAAGGTCTCCAGCCAGTCCTTGTAATGTTTGTGCCTTCCTCCAACAGACCTGGCTGCAACGTAGGCGTTGTAGCACGACACAGACAGGCCCCAGAAGAACACACGCCGCCACCATTTCTTTGACCGATGATCGAAACCATAGTATCCAATCATCTGGTCGAGGAGATCCACACCTGGAACACACATGGAACTCTGTTTACATACGTACATTTTCACTCAAATGACCTCAGTGAATATAAGCTTACAGTATTTTAATTTTTGTTTATAAAACATAAATCTGTAAAACAAACCTTTCATGTGGCTCTGGTAGTCCGCCAGGCAAGCGGGCACTACCACATCAGCCCGGTGGGTCTCATCTCTCCTCCGCCTTACAGTCCCTGTTGCGCTGGGGTCATGGTGATTGGACAAGACCATCACCGTCTTTGTGTCTTGCCACACGCAGAAGGTGAGGTCATCCTGCTGTGCCACCCGGAACTCGTGCTTCCCCAGCGCAGCCCTCTTTGTCAGGCTGTGGTCCTTCGGCAGCCCCTTCCTATTGGCCCGAAGGGTGCCACAGCCGTACAGGAAAAGGCCGTTCATCTCCTGGAGGAGTTCTACACTGGTGTAGAAGTTGTCCATATAAATGGACAGGAAGGTGCCATTGTATGGCTTGGCGAGGTCCAGCACCACGCGCTGTGCCAGGCCCGTCTGCGGCGCCGCTTCACGTCCTGTGTACACCTGGGGAGTTTGCAAGAAGAAACACAAGTCTGAGGAAGGGCCTTGGGTGCTTGAAAGGTCACTCAAATAACAACACATTACAGAATACATATTTGCATATTCTTGGTGTGCTGATTTTTTTCCTTACTTTGAAGTGCGGAACGTAGCCTGTTGAGCTCTCCGCCATCACCCAAACCTTCACGCCCCATTTGGTTGGCTGGAATGAATGAATGAATGAATGTTTATTTCACACATTACCAAAAGATGCAGGTTACATAGGCAAAATAGAGGTGAGACAATTTGATCAATCAATCAGCAGTACCTTCATTGGCAGGTATTGCCGGAAGCCAAGCCTGCCTTTGAACTTGATCATTGATTCGTCAATGCTGACTGTGCCGTTGACCTCATAGAGGTCCTGGAAGCGCTGGTTCAGGAAGTCCAGGTACCAGCGCAGTTTCCAGAGCTTATCAGCTGGGTCGCCTCGTGCGTTGTTATCTTGGAGGTGAAGGTATCTGAAGAGGTGAGAGAGGGGAGGATGGAAGAGGGGGGGTAGGGGAGGGGGGGTAATTAGACACATATTACAATATATTATAAACAATATAATGTCTTGTATATTGTATACAATATTGTATATTGTATTGTATATTATATACAAGTAGACACATCTTGGATGAAATGAAAAATTGTAGGCTATATCATTATATAGGTTAGTTACACTTGAGGGTTACAGGGTCTGTCTAAGTGCAGTGTCTGTCTTGGTGCAAAGAGTGAAGCGCATTCTCTCCACATTCCTGACAATTGAATAACAATAGGCCTACTAGGTGTTTGCCCACACACAATAGGTGTAGCAGCCGAGCCCAGCAGGGGTTTCTTACCCCAGTGTATAAGCTCGCTACTATGGCAATACTCCCACTACACCTCTAATACATTTGCAATATATTTCATTTCCCTTAGGGCATCATAACAATGGTACTAATGTTACATTTTATCTATCAAACTACTATTATTTATATAGCGCATCCTATTCAATGGGGCGCATCTATATCACGCAATGGTTATAATAACAAGGATAATATTATTGTTCTTAGCCTACCTCCAAATGGCGTCAAATCGGTCCCGGGACATATTCTGGCCGAAGTTGGTTTTGAAGATGTTTTTGGATAGCCGCCAGTACTCTCTTCGGACGGGAAGTTTCATTATCCCCATGGCGAGACACAGCCCAATGAATGTTTTCATTTCTTTCACTGTTACCGGGGTCCACTTGGCTGCTTTTTTGGCTGGGGGAATTGTGCGTCTCTGGTCGGCATATCGGTTCGTCTCCGTGACAAGACGGTCCCACATTTCCTCCGTGTAAATTTTCTCGAAAGAAAATAGAGGTGTGGAATCGGCTTGTAAGCCAACACCGCTTTTCACCCCGGGCACCCTTTTGAACGCTTTGACCGGCACAGGACGGTAACAGCGCTGCTCCGTTACCCAGTTTCCATGGAAGCCTTCGAATTGGTCTTCTTCGTCAGACTCATCGTCATCGTCATCCTGAAACATAGTTCTGACCCACTGATCTCTGTCCAAGGGCTGCCAATCGGGGTCTGTAACTGGGTCATCATTTAACTCTTCATCAACGGTGGAATGTTCAGAATATTCCGCGTCTTCAAAATCGCTTCCTTCGCTAATATTATTTTCTTCCTCCATCGCTCTAACAGATCCGCTCAAAGTGAAGAAAAAAAAAACTTTTCCTTCCCAAAACAATCCCAGAATGCATTGCGAGACCCCACGTGTGTTTTCTGAATGATTTCATTTGCCTAGAGACCGGAAATAGGCGAAAAACTACAGCTAAACTACAAATTGACGTAGACGTCATCCCGTCTTCAAAGGTATATTGACGCGAACGGCATCCCGTCTTTAAAGGGAGAATGACGCGAACGTCATCCCGTCTGAAATGGGTTAAACACCCCTAAAGAAAAGAAAACATTTTTCTTCTTGTTCATACAGTTGGATGTTTGAGCTTCACTGTGCAGAATGATGTCTGTGTAGAGTTTGACACTAGAAGGCTGTTTCCTCTTTCCACAATTGACTGCAGAAAGTGTAAAGTTTCTCTGTGGCCACTGAAAAGTTGATTTTTAACTAGCACTAAGTTTTTTTTACATCGAATGTTTGCATTTTTTATAGGTTTTTTGTCAGGATTAATCCTGATTCCACCAAATGCACTGCCAAGGTCCAGGTGAGCCGGAAGAGTGGGAAAATGGTGAAGCGGAAGACATCAGAAATGAACCCCCATGTGGTTTCATTCATCAGGGCCTTCACAGAGATTGATTGGCAAATCTAGATGAAGGTGAGGTTCTGATAATAGGTTGGCCTTTGTATTGAAAGTTTATTTATTTAAATACAGCCCTTTATCACAAGCAGGACTCACGGTAGGGTTGGGTGGTAATAAAGAAATTTCGTATACTGGGGTATTTGAAAATAGCAACGGTATCCAGTGGTGTAGTGGTCCCTGGAGAACTGGGTAGACTGTAATTTACGCCCCCCCCCCAGATGCTTTTCGATATATATACTGTATATATGTGTATATATATATATATATATATATATATATATTTATATTTATATATATATATATTAGGGCTGTCAGCGTTAATCGCGATGCGATTAAGGGCCGACCATAACACGTTTTTTTTTATCGTGTTAATCGAATGCCGATATTTTGTCCCTTCGACGCACCCATACTGTTCAAGGTCACTGACCTCATGAACGTCATTTTCTAGCTCGTTAACGCGATATCTCATGAATGCCTTGACAGAATTTCGTCACATTTGGCTTAAATCCTTGGACTCAAGGATGAACTGATTACATTTTGGTGGTCAAAGGTCAAGGTCACTGTCACCTCACGAATGCCATTTTCAAGCTCGTTACTGCGATATCTCAGGAACACCTTGACTGAATGTCATCACATTTGGCTCAAACGTCAAAGTCTGGACAGACAGGGATGTCGACTGCTCACTTGTTGGCGAAGGCATATATCCGCGGTGCGGTCGTTCTAGTTAAAGGGATAGTTCGGTTTGTTTGAAGTTGGGTCCTATCAGCTAGTCAGATACACTAACGTAATTCGGTACAGTGGTCTGGAAGCGAGGCGCAGTGTCTAACGAGATCCGGCACCCAGAGGAGCAGCCTCGCGCAGCCTCACCAGCCTTTTCTCTCTCAGTACTGGGGGTCAACAACTAAAACGTAATTTAGCCACCTCAAACAACGGCCACCTAAACAAATCGATATCTGTGTACATGCACGCTCTATTTGAAAATTTTCTACGCTTTACTTTTCCGCCAAACAGTCATTTCTTCCGGTACTGCTTTTTCTCCCAACCGTACAACCACCGTATTCCTCCGCTAAAGCCAGCACAGAGCACAGAGCCGCGGTTTACAAAACAGGAAGGCTTAGAAGAGAGATAAAACACTGACTTACTTTAGAGACAACAAGTCACCTGGCCTCTCTGGTCTGGGTCGTTTTCCACAATTTATCCTGGGAATGGTGAATAAGGTCTGCAGCCAGGGCACCCAGGCATTTAGGCAGCAGGCGCATCTCTCTGCCTGTTCACTCTCTGCAAAAGTTCCTCTTCTGTATTCTCTCTGGTTCATAATTGTATCCTCTTGTCACCAAGGTGAATGGCATATCATCCTCGCTATCAAAATCACTCATATTTTCTTTCGTGTATTCTATTTGTTGTGTCTTCAAACCGGGAGAAATAAAATAGCCTACCCCAAAATAACTGCAGAGTAATCCAGTGCTGCGGCTCGGAGCTGGCTTTTAGCGGAGGAATACGGTGGTTGTACGGTTGGGAGAAAAAGCAGTGCCGAATGAAACTGCTGTTTTGCGGAAAAGTAAAGCGCTGAAAATTGTCAAAATAGAGCGTGCATGTACACGGATATCGATTTGTTTAGGTGGGCGTTGTTTTAGGTGGCTAAATTACAGTTATAGTTTTAGTTGTTGACCCCCAGTACTGAGAGAGAAAAGGCTGGTTTGGCTGCTGCTCTGGGTGCTGGATCTCGTTAGACACTGCGCCTCGCTTCCAGAGCACTGTACCGAATTACGTTAGTGTATCTGACTAGCTGATAGGACCCAACTTCAAACAAACCGAACTATCCCTTTAACTACAAGGCATTAGATTGAATATATGAGAACATTTATCTTCCAAAAGGAAATACATCATAATCAAAATGCCACAGGGACATTATCTAATGACCACAGAGGTGCACAAAACAGTTAATTTGGTCATTCTCCCTGGTATGATAACAGTTACGTTCCCCGGGCGTGCTGCTCAGAGCCTGGCTTCTGTCAGCTGAGGTGACTGGCTCGTCCGGGTTTTTCAGATCTCTAAAAATGAAAATCAAATTTTCTAAATAGCCGTTATTTTTGATAAACTGAGCACAATATGGTGATCTACAGTTTCCCCCCCTAAACTTATAAAAGGGCCATATTAACCCGGTAGAGCAGAACGGCTCTGCTGTAAAATCCTCTATACAGGCTGAGACCATGGCCCATTGAGTTATGAATGGTGAACAGACCATTTGACTGAATTAAGTAGGTGTACAATAGTATACAGCAGAAGAGGGAAGCGCATGGATCTGATGGCTCATCCGACTGGTGCTCATTAGTGGGGCAGGTAATAGTATTAGACAAACAGAATCCAGGAGGTCTTGCTTGATTTCAGTCCCCAGGTTTTGATACAGACTACCATGAAATAAAACTATCTCCGTCTCCAACTAAACTTTACTTGAACTTGACTTACTTTGCCTTGTGCTCGATGATTAATTAAATATATATTTTTACTTGAAGACGGAGTGCCTTAGTTTTATTCAATGGTAGTCTGCATCAAAACCTGGGGACTGACATCAAGCAAGACCTCCTGGATTCTGTTTGTCTAGTTAGTAGGGGTGTCAAAAATAATCTATTATAAGATGCATCGCGATGCGGACGTGCACGATTCTGCATCGATTCACAAATGTCAGAAATCGATTATTATTATACATTTTTTAATAATCGAATAAAATATAATGGAAGTACATGCATTTGTTTATTTTAATTATGGATCATAATACAATGCAATTCCAAATGCATTTTTATTTTAAAAGTAGCCACACAGTGAGAAAAAATAAATCATGTATTGGGGAAAAAAAGTGATGCATCGATTTAAGATGCATCAAGATGCATCGATAATCGTTTTATAATCAAATCGTAGCCCTCTGAATCGTAATCGAATCGTGAGGCCAGTGAAGATTCACAGCCCTACTAGTTAGGTGTACATTATCAGAAAATGATGGACACCATGCAGCCAATCAGAATCGAGTATTCATGGTATAATCGGGTATGCAATGATTGCACAATACAAGTACACTGGGCTACAATACATTTGACCAGACGTATTGACCATTAGTCGATTTGACCAAACTGTAAAATGAAATTTTATTTGTTTTCTGCTTCTGTAGCCTACCACTCTTGTTTGTTAATAGTGGTTCATTTGCATTTTACCTCAGACAAGACAAGATGGGACACTGCAAGTCTCAAATCCATCTATCTAGTGGTGAAAAGGTGAATTATGAATTATATTTTCTTCTAGAAAATCGAAGTGGATTTCAGACTTGATTGCAGTGTCATGTCTGAGATAAAATGCAAATTACAGTCATATTATCGAACAGCTTCATCTCCACTTTAAGTTGAGGTTATTTACAATTACGGTATGTAGGCAATGTTGAATTATATTCGTGAACAAATAGGTTTGATGTAACATCACATTAGAAGGGATGCAAACGAGTCACATTTAGGTGACAGTCAACTTTTTTTCATAGCAAAATAGGAGGATATCGGAGTGGTTTTATGACTGCCCTGATATCTGTCACCTTTTTTCACTATCCATGACTTTTCATCCCTGCATTAGCATTAGATTCACCTCATTTGGCTTCAAATGGCCAAACATTTTGCCGGTGCGCGTAAGCCCACGCCTTTTGGCCTGGCCTGTTTAATGCCGACCAATTACATATTCCTACTGCCCCTTAATGAAAACACTGGAATAAATATCAACTATAAAGGATAGACTACTACAGTAATAAATACATTGGAACATTGGCGTTTGTTTAGGAACAAATTAATTATTTTATAACAAAGTTTTTTTCTTCTCTCGATTACCAACGGTTTGGATGGAAGAAGACAAACAATGGCCGCATAAAAACAAATAAACAAAAAGACAATTACAATAGATAAATAAAACAATAGGAAAAAGTATATCTCGAGTAAAACAAGAGAGGCAGGCGACAAGCAGAAAACAAATCGACTAATGGTCAGTAAGTCTGGTCAAATAATTTCAAATGATAATCTAATTTGGATTGTAGCCCAGTAAGCCCACAGACAATTTGATTTGTTGATAATAGATGTTAATGTTGTAGGCTACATGTTTAGTTTATTATTGTTGCAATCATTACGGGAGATACTCCCTCTCAGTACTTCTGTTACACAGATTGTCCTGATCTGTTTTATATTTCTGTTTTATATGTATAGGCCTAAGATTTGCTTACCGTTTCTGATGTTCAGATAATAAAACTGGAACATGTTTATCACATTTTTCTCTTGTGTGATTACAGTTGGTTGAAGCGAGTGCACTGCAGCGCCATGGCCCAGGGCTCCAACTGGAATTCTGGTGATGGCCCTCTCAGGGTGGAAGGCAAGGGGTAGACCTTTGTTGGCACTTTTTTTACCTTTTTTGAAAATGATTTTTTTCTCTAAAATCCCATTGCCATTTTTTGTTGTTTAATTGTTATTGTATTTTTGCAATATCTGCACTTATGGCTGTTTTTACTCTAAGATTAAAGAGCATGGTGCAGGTTAGAGACCACTTTGCAATAATATGTGGGACTTTTAGGATTCTCTTTTGTTTTTTCCCCACACATAGTTGCATCTAGACTGTTTTTTATAAACCTGCAAATCGAGCAATAACACCTGTGACGTTTTTAATTAACAATAAACGTTCCCTCGGATCATTGCCTCCGTAGGCCGACCATCTGTCCGTCCATCTGCGACGATATACTTATCCACCTGAGACCATTCTGGAGCCGGGTTACATCAGCTGAGATGGTCAGTCGGCTGTGCGGTTCTCCAAAATTATATTTCCAAATAGGCGTTATTTTGAAAAACCGATTGCATATTAGGGGTCAACTAGTTATGTTTGACTACTGAAACTATTAAAAACTTCATAAAGTGCCATATCAACCATAGATAGAGCCAAAACTAAACAGAAAGTAAACAGTTGCCTTTGGGGGGGAAATGGTGCATTATAATGCCACCTTTTCCTCCAGATTTCTGAGCTAAGGGCATGTTTTTTTTTTGTTTTTTTTCATTTTTTTTCATTTCACTCCTACCTCCTAACTATAAATTATTATTTTTTGCCTGCACCATGCTCTTTAACATTACCGCTTGATCCTTGGGAAATGCCATTATTGTTTTGCCGGTGGACAGCTGGAAGTCCAGACTGAAACATGTAGCGAAACATAATGTGAGGTTTTTAGTTTTAAAATTGTTATTGTGTTGCATGTTCAAATTCTTTGTTTAATTGTTACTAAGCCTATTTCTGCAATATCTGCACTTACGGCTGTGTTTACTCTACTAACGTTAACATTCCCGCTCGATGCTTCGGGAGATGCCTATTGTTTTCCCTGATTGGCACCCGTTACATGCTGGAAGTCCAGACAAATGTCTAGCGAAAAAGTTTAGTTACGGGTAATTTTGTGTGTTGCATGTTCAAATTACTTTAATAAATAACTGTGTAATTAACAAGTTGCCTGTTTTCTGAAGTTACTAATAGGTAAATATGAAATCACAACAAGATTAAAATTTTACAGTAGAAGATTGAAATCACAGTGAATAAGAGTTATCAAATGTACAGCACTGTTTACTGCACTGTAATGCCATTTACAGTACCATTAAAAATCACAGTGCTTAACTGTTTAGTTTACATTAAAGAAACCAGCTCTGTAAACAAATGTACAGTAAAGAAATTGGCAATGTGAAAAGAAAAGCAGTAATAAAACCAATATTGTAAAAAGATTTTACAATGATAAAACACTACTGTAAACAAATGTACAGTAAATAAGTTGGCACTGTAAAAAGAAACACAGTAAAGAAACAAATATTGTAAATACATTTTACAGTAATAAAAACCTACTGTAAACAAATATATGGTAAATAAATTGGTACTGTAAAAAGAAACACAGTAAAGAAACCAGAATTGTAAATAGATTTTACAGTAATGAAACATTACTGTAAGCAAATGTACAGTAAAGAAATTAGCACTGTGAAAGGAAACGCAGTAAAGAAAATATATTGTAAACAGATTTTACAGTAATGAAACACTACTGTGAACAAATGTACAGTAGAAAAATTGGGACTGTGAACAGAAACACAGTATAATACTACTGTAAACAAATATACAGTAATAAAATAACACTGTGAAAGGAAACACAGTAAAGACAATGGTACTGTAAATACATTTTACAATAAAGAAATCACTACTGTGAATATGAGTACTGTAGTTGTACTGTGAATATAATTACAGTAAATTAATGGCTACTTGCTGCCAGTAAGTTACTGTAAATTTCACAGTAAATTTTTTACAGTGTAGTTGTTAAAAACCATGCCTCTTTTGCGGGCACGAGCTCATGTGCACGGGCATTTTCATGTGCACGCGCTCTCAACTTGATTAGAAAAACCTGGTTCCACTAAACCAGTGGCAAACGAGGTTCGTAGTACAAGTTAACTACAATCGAGCTGTTTAGACAAACCAGATCAAGGGACAGATCCTGGATCTTCTTATAGAACATTTGTAGTACAGGCCCCAGGAAAAGTTGCTCTTAGGGTAACAATCCAAAAAGTTTCTCTTTGGAGAAGATGTTTGAGTCTGTCCCGTCCTCTGATAGATTTGAGGATGACTTATATTGCCATGATTCTCGGTCAGTTACAATGTGTGTGTCCAGCAGGTTTGTAATGATTGGCCATAGGGTAGTTAGGATTAATAGAACGTATAGCATATTTATGTTCAGCAAATCTATCCTTGAATCGACGTTTGGTGCCTGCCGACCCGACGGCGGTCGACAGATACCACGCCACACCCCCCAGCCCCCCGCACCACACACACACACACACACACACACAGACACCCCCCCCCCCACCCGCCACACACAAACTCGGCATATCGCCACCTACTGGCAAACACAAAAAGTTGTTTATCTTGAGAACCGGTTGTCCGATCAACTTCAAAAAAAGTGGTTTACCTCATGGACCATTCATCCCATTGACTTCAAACTTGAGGAGTGTGCTTCTGGGAACCGCCCAGAACACACACAGACCTTACACACACAACACAACACAACACAACACAACACAACACAACACAACACAACACTAGGCTGGAGTCCCAGCAAACTATATTTATAATCTAGTAATGTAATAAATTGACTTTATTGTTAAAGTGCAGATTAGGATCAGAACAGAAGCAGCTGTTCTCCTTATGAAAAACTCCAGATGGACAGAAACAGTAACAGTGTGACAACACATTGTTGTCTGTCTTTACTAGAACTAATGATGATATCAACCATTTGTGTTTCCAGAGGTCAGTACCACAGGCAGAGAGCAGAGTCTCCAGCACCCAGCTGTAAGAGTGACTGGTCTAAAGGCAAACCTCCATGCTTCAGTAATGAACCTGGACCCCCAGACACAACGTAAGAGGACTGTAGCACTCAATAACATAATAATATCATGACAATGTAGTAAAATCTGCACTTAACTTGATCAAAAATGTAATAAACCAAGTAATGTAATAACTTCACCAATAATGTAGTAAAATGTCCTGGCTGATACTGTAATATTTTATTATCTCCGCCAGGAGATTCAATTCAAACTTTATTTCAGACCCAGGGGGATCCATAATATAATAAAAATAAAAACAATAAAAAAGGCAGTACAATAAATAGTAAGTGTTGATAACAGCACACAGGTTACCAAGATACTCAGGGTCTAGTATACAGACATTTTCGCCAGTGGTTCCACAGTCTGGAAAATAACTTGCCCGAGCTGCGTTCATGATTGGTCAGTACATCAATGATGTCATTTACAGATTCAGATGCCCTGCACATAAATCTATACATTAAATTTCTGAGAACGGCAGAGCAAGTCGGTACCCCGATACTGACAAACATAAGGCTTGCACTAGAGCTCCTCTGAGCTTTTAGTAGCAGCCTCATGCAGTCATTATAAGCCACAGTAAGTTTTCTCATGCTGTTTTGTCTATAACGACACCACAGGTGAGCCATATACAGGGGTGAGATCTTCACAGAGATAGAGCACATTGAGAACTTGCGACACAGTATATTTGCTTGGGCATACAGCTTCCGTCGCTGCCTTAGGATGTCCTTATCATCAGAGAGGTCGTCTGAGATAACATGGCCCAGATATGTAATCTCATCACACGTGCTGAGCAAAGTGCCAGACAGGTAGAAGTCAGGGAAAATTGCCCGCCTGTCTTCTCTACTTCTAAGGATCATGAGCTTGCTCTTTTTGGCGATATAAATAATATCTGAGACAGCCCCGTACTGTGTGCAAATTTTCAAGAGCTGTTGGAGACCAGCACTAGAAGGGCTAAAGACGACCAGGTCATCAGCATACATAAGATGATTAATAACCAAGTCACCCACCCTACAGCCCGTACCTGATGTATTTAACAGCAAAGACAAATCATTCATATATAAATTAAACAAAATTGGTGACAATATTCCCCCCTGGTGGACGGAATTGGACACATGAAAGGGAGCCGATGTCACACTCCCCCATTTTACTCTCATTGTCTGTCGGGCATACCAGTATACTAAAATGCGTACAAAAAAACTGGGAACCCCACTTTTAGACAATTTAGAAAACAATTTCTCATGATTAACACGATCGAAAGCTTTAGAAGCATCAATAAAACACATAAACATAGTAGAATTGTGCCTATTAAATTTATCTAAAATTTATTTGAGAGCAAAAATACATAGGTCAGTTCCAAGTTTTCGTTTGAAACCAAATTGATTGTCAGCAGACTGAATAAACCTCTCAAGTCTACACAGAATAAGTGACTCCATGACCTTGGACATGACACTTGCTATGCCTATTGGCCGATAATTGTCTGAGCTGTTCAGCTTCCCTACTTTGTCCTTAACCACATGCACCAGGACACCAGAGAGCATTGATTCTGGTAGCACCCCATGTACAAACAGCCCAGTGTAACACATGGCACAGGGCACAGTTTCCCACTTGCAAATTTTAAATGTTCTGCAGTAATACCATCAAGACCACAGGCCTTACCATCTTTAAGCTTCAGTATTAACTTGCGGATTTCGTCAGGGGTGACAACAACATCATCATTATAATCTACATTATCTACAATATACAGGTTGCTTTTTACACAGTTTAAAAGCTCATAATATTTCTTTTTCCACAGTTGTACAATTTCATCCGGGCCACTTACTGTATATATATTAGATGGAAAAGCTGGAAAAGCTGTTTTGGAATTACCAATGGTCTTTATCTCTTTCCAAAAATCATTGACATTATTGTTATGCAACTTCATAGCCAGAGAATCTTCCCTCATCATATTTCCATTTATTTTAATATAACGCAGAGCACTCTTAAATTTATTGTTAGTGCATTTCATATTTTCAAACATGGGTCCTTGTCTACATTTACCATACTCAACCCACATTTTAAAAGCGATTTGTGCCTCAGAATGGAGCTTATCTACATGGTTATTCCAACCAGGTTTACCATTACGCTTGCTACTCCTCTGTTTGTATAGAGACATGCTCGAGACACTAAGAGACTCCACTATAATATCATACAAAGAGCAGAGTTCTTTAAAGTGAAGTACATTCTTACAGTTCATGTCCCGACACAGATTATGAGATTGTCGCTCTCTGTGCATGCGTCTGTCTGTGCGTGTGTTCTGTGTGTTTGTGTGTTCTGTGTGTTCTCTGTCTGGCTGGCTTCGTTGGTCACGGTCAGAAAGAATACAACCGAAACTTCTCGTTACAAATTTCACAATTAAAGTATACCATTGCAACAGTCATCCGAAATACCCCAAATACAATAAAGAACACATTTGCATAAAAACCTGTTTTAAATTAACTTCAAAACTTTAAATTGGCTTCAAAATAGGGCTGTTCGATTTTGCCTAAAAATTTAATTGACGATTTTTCCTCTCAAAACTCGATTTTCGATTTCGATTTTTTTATACTAGTATACTTCTCTAGGGGGTACGGTGGCGCAGTCGGTAGCGCTGTCGCCTCACAGCTAGAAGGTCCTGAGCTCGATTCTCACCTGGGACGCTGTGGGCGCTGGGGTTGTGTTCCCCCCCATATATTCAGTGCCTACTGCCCAGGTGGGTTATCTTGGTGCACTGTGTAAATTTTTTTTTTTTTTTTTTTTTTTTTACACAGTGCACCTGAACGCAACATGCAAGATACCCGCTGAATAAGTGTCCAAATGTTCATGTCATTCTGGCCAATACTCCACTTCTGTTATAGCATTTCATTCTGGAAAATGAGTTATTCCTTTAAACGTGGCTACAAATGCACCAAATTGTTCACGCTGGCGCCGTTCGGCCCTCAGCAAAACTTGGTAGCAAAGACATGTTTTGTGGCCCTCTCTATCATCAAAGTTACCCATCCATGGGTTACGGCATGACAATATTTGTTCAACCCCCGCAACAATCTGGGTTTCTCATGTGGCCCCCCATGAAAAATAATTGCCAACCCCTGAGCTAGGCTGTTTGGTGCGGTGCCTTAATTGAATATTTTTGCACGCACTCAAAAATGTGCATATTGTGGTATGGCACGTTGTTGCAAAATTGGGCGGCATTATTTGTTCTCGCCTAGGGCGGCAGAAATGCACGCGCCGGCCCTGCCAAGTGACAGTAACAATCCAAAACGTTTCTCTTTGGAGAAGATGTTTGAGTCTGTCCCATCCTCTGATAGATTTGAGGATGACTTCTATTGCCATGATTCTGTCAGTTACAATGTGTGTGTCAAGCAGCTTTGTAATGATTGGCCATAGGGTAATTAGGATTGTTAGAACGTATAGCATATTTATGTTAGGATAGGATAGGATGGATAGGATAGACTTTTATTGTCCCGAAGGAAATTTGTCTTGGACATACACCTTATGGCTGCTGTTTGGCAGGCAACACGTACATACAGACAATACATACAGCACATACAACAGGACTATTGCAGTTAGCAAAATTGCACACTGCCCAAAAAGTACAATCCAATGCATAAAAGAGATTAAAAGATATATTTGCTAAAAACAGAATTGCACATTGCCCAGATTGCACAACACTATAGCCTTCTGTATTTAGTAAAATAGGTAAAAACGAATAGAATTTAAAATAACAGTAAAAACAGTACACAGGTTAAAAACGCCTTCAGCTACTGTTTAGGGCTTTGATGGACAGGGGGACAAAAGAGTTCTTAAAACGATTCAACCTGCATTTGGGGACCCTGTAGCGCCTGCCAGAGGGGAGGAGCTGGTACTCGTGGTGGAGCACATGGGTAGGATCAGAGCAGATTTTTTGAGCCTGTTGGATGATTGTTTTTTCAAAGACAGCCTGGAGTGAGGGGTGCTGTCTGACACCCATGATTTTCATAGCCCTCTGTGTCAGCTGAGTGATTTGGGCTTTCAGCTGCACACTGAGGTTGCCGAACCAGGCTGAAATGCCGTACCGCAGGATGCTCTCTATTATAGCATGGTAGAAGAGCAGCAGCACCTTCTGGCTCACGCCAAACACCCTCAGCCTGCGAAGGAAGTGCAGCAGCTGTTGGACCCTGCTGCATACACTCTCCACCTGGACGCTCCAAGTCAATTTATTGTCAATGTGTATGCCCAGGTATCTGTAGGAGTCAACCTGGGCTATGTTCTGGCCATGAATGACCACTGCTGAGTGGTCTCCAATGGATTTGGGGTCAAATACCATCTCCTCAGTTTTCTTGGTGTTCAGAATGAGGAAGTGTCTGCCACACCACTGGACAAAGTTCTGGATCTCCTGTTGGTAGTCCAGTGCGTCTGATGTGTCAGACATGAGGCCCAGGATGGCGGTGTCGTCCGAGAACTTAATCATGTGGTTGTTGGCAGTGCTGCATTTGCATTCATTGGTGTACAGGGTGAACAGGACTGAGGAGCTAACGCTCCCCTGGGGGGCGCCAGTGTTGATGGTGACAAGCTCAGACAGGGTCCTGTTCACTTTGACCTGCTGGGTGCGGTTCGTCAGGAATGAATAGTACCACTTTATGATGGACGGGTGTACATTCATCTGCTGTAGTTTTTTCAGGAGAACATGGGGCTGCAAGGTGTTGAAGGCTGCACTAAAATCAACAAACAGCAGTCTGGCATAGGCTCTAGGGTCCTTATGTTCAGCAAATCTATCCTTGAATCGACGTTTGGTGCCTGCCGACCCGACGGCGGTCGACAGATACCACGCCACACCCCCCAGCCCCCCACCACACACACACACACACACACACACACACACACACACACACACACACAGACACACACCCCCCCCACCCGCCACACACAAACTCGGCATAGCGCCACCTACTGGCAAACACAAAAAGTTGTTTATCTTGAGAACCGGTTGTCCGATCAACTTCAATCTTGGGGAGTGCGCATAGGGGGACCTGGCGGAGTTCAGTCCCGGATTTTGTGCAATTCGGCATAGTGCCACCTACTGGCAACACAAAAAGTGGTTTACCTGATGGACCATTCATCTCATTGACTTCAAACTTGAGGAGTGTGCTTCTGGGAACCGCCCAGAACACACACAGGCCTTACACACACAACACAACACACAACACAACACAACACAACACAACACAACACAACACAACACAACACAACACCAGGCTGGAGTCCCAGCAAACTGACTTTATAATCTAGTAATGTAATAGTCCGGGAGCCATGGGGTTGAACCTCGCTTCGTCGGATAAAGTTTTTTTCTCTGCTGATTCTTGTAGTTTGGGGGTACCTATTCAAAATACAGGAGGGTGCCCGGTGAGTACCCTTGAGCATTTTCAGATATTAACCCCTTAAGTGCCATCGCAAATCGCAGAAGAATAAGGATTTATGAGATTTCACGCAAAATACTCAAATCAAATGCATCACATTTGTTTTCTCCAATGTCTATTCCTAAAGGAGGTCATGTACAATGCATTTCATTCCAAATTACATAATATTAACCCTTTTAGGCCGTGCCAGCAAAACAAACTTTTTATGACAATATGGGTCGTGCTGGATGAGAACATCCATTGAGCCTTTGCTCATCTCAAGTAGAGATTCAGAGTAGATTATACACATTGGGAGGTGTGAAGTGAAGGGCACATTTTGCTGATGGTCTTCACGGTAGTTAAAGAGCATGGAGCAGGGTAATTCCTTTGCTAAATGTATACTTAACCTTGTCCCTATGTCCATTTGAAAAGTTAATGCAGGCAAAACAAAAATTAAAAATTGAAAAAAAAAATGAGAAAAACACCTTCCTTTTTGAGAAGAAAATAACAGGCTTTTATTCTGTTAAGGCAAAGCCTGCTACGTCACAGTGGGGAGTGGCTCCCGCGTGCGTGTCTCCCTCTCCCCTCCCACTGTCATCAATTCCATGGTCAAATCAGTCGCATTTCACGACAGCTAGTCAGGTCAGGTACGTACGCTAGTCAAAGTCAATCAGTCAGCCAGTTAGTTGGTCGGTCAGTTGGTAGGTTAATCACTAGTTAGTTTTTAGTATATAGTCAGTCAGTCATTTAGTCAGTAGCTGCCTGTAGTAAGTTGTTGTCAGTGAGTTTTGGGTCGGGTGTCGCCAGGTTACTGCAGGCAGATAACAAGCTCAGTCAGCTCCACTCAGCTGCTGCTGCCTGTCTGCGTGACACACTCTTTCTATCTCTCTCTCTCTCTCTCTCTCTCTCTCTCTCTCTCACTCGGTGTCTGTGTGTGTGTGTGTGTGTGTGCCTGTCTGCACGGTGACACGCTCTCTATCTCTCTCTTTCTCGTCTCTCTCACTCGCTCCGGGAGGGAGGGAGGGGAAAGAGCGAGTGGAGGGGCCCTCCGTCAGTCCCCCTCTCTCTCACTCGGTGTGTGTGTGTGTGTGTGTGTGTGTGTACAGTCCGCACCTCGGCCCGCCTCCGCTCGCTTGTGTGTGTGTGTGTGTGTCGAATTAAGGTGCTCTTATACTCGAGCAAAGCTCCATGGGGGTGTGGCCCCGCGAGTCTCCGTGAGTCACCGTGCAGACCTCGCGCTGGGGGTGATGCCATTATACTCAGAAAGTGATCAGCATGTATTGTATGGTGAGAACAGCCCGTGAAAAGTCGCAATGAAACGCTATTTTTATGTGCAGTACTGAGTGCGCTTTCACTCTCAAACGACCCCACATCAGCACATAAAGGAATCACCAAACTTGTTTTTACTGAAAGCCGTTTTTACTTCTCAGCCCTGATAGCCTACTACTCTGTGCTGCTTTTAATCTCTCTCAATAATGCTCTCAACACAACACATTTACTTGGTGAAATGACTAAAAACGAACAGTTGCAAATCAAAGTTTATAGCCTACCACATGGGTCAAGAAATGTGGAGAAAACACAGCTCAGTGTTCAGGGCTCAGTGGCTTGAAAGCGGACATGTGTGGAGAGAAGCGGTGTGCTGCTCGCGCTGTGAGAAAAAAAATCAGGCACAACGCGAGCGCCAGACGGAGCTAGCAAATAACCACGCCGAACAAATTTACGTAATTTGATGCGCCCGGCCCTCGCTCCACCCCCACGCCCTTCATGGCAGGGTGAGCATAATTCAGCCTTTACAGTCCGCACCTCGGCCTGCCTCCGCTCGCTTGCTTTCAGGCTCCTCCACAACTCTCTCTCCACTCTCTCTAGCTGGGCTGTTCCTGCTCTCTTTCACTGTCAAAATTAGGCTGAGGCCCATCATATGCATGTGCATAAACATTTGCTACCTCCTCTTCCTCCAGAAAACCGGCGTTAGCATCCATAGTGTGTGACTGACAGCCCTGACCTAAGTGACGACAGACAGAGGGACAGATGGGCATGCCTGGCGACTCCCCTTTCTGACGTCAGAGTTTTGGGGTCCAAGATTTCAAAATAAAAGCACAAAAATGAAAACGACCCCATAAGTCACTGTAGTGTATATGTAAGTGTCTTAATGTCAAAATCCAGTTCTCCATAATTCACACATTGACTGATTGGGGTCTCTAACCTGCACCATGCTCTTTAAGCCTATTTGGATGTTGAGCATCCTATTCTGAAACATGCACAGAACATTGTGCAAACCATGGACTTCACACAGTTGCACTTATTGGAGTTAGAAGGGTTTTCATCTCCAAAATGTATCTGGGACAAGTTTGCAATCTTCCGGTAGTGGTTGGGCTCAGTGACCTATTGCATGTGTCTTTTTTTGCATCCAAATTCCTCAGTATTCAATGCTAGTGGCAGATTTACATTGAGATTTCACCACAAGATTGCATGAAAGTGGGCCCTTCTTAACATTCTCAATGAATGCTTCATTCGATGGCGGTAGAGCAGCTAAGTTTGGAACAGGCTGAGATGAAGGCAGTGACTTGGTCGAGGACCTACTGGAACAGTGCAACCACATTGTCAATGGCCGATAGTTTGTACAGTTTTGAGGACTTTGATGACAGAGCCTTTTCCATAGTAAGACGCTACAGTGTCGCATCCCAATATGGCATGGGCTGGTAAAAGGTTCTTCACAGCTTGTGAATGCTTGGCCAGTGTTGACTTGATGTCCACTATTGCCCTTTCCTTGTGGGGCGATTCCCCATGATGTGTGGGACATCCAGTCCTTCCTGATGGTAATGGTGAAGGAGTAGGATGAACACATCTGTGTCATCAGAAACCAATGAGATTTGATGTGCTTCTCCAGCACACCAGACTTTTTGGACAATGATGGTGTCAGCTTATTCCTGTTGATTTTGTAGATCATATCGGCTCCTTCTTTCTTCCAACCTGATCTCAATGGGGCATGGCTCCTCCCCTGTCACATGGCTCCTGCCCTGTCACCACCAACTTGTAGATGGAAAAGCCGATCTTGGGTCAGTTCCTCACATAAGAGCTAAGAGATGGTGTTTCTAGCTGAGCCCTGTCTCTGTGACATCTCAGGTGATGGACTTGATACTGTAATCATAGCACCTGTCTAAGATGAGGTAGACGTCACTGTCTGATAGATATAAAGTCAGCCGTGTCATAACATTTTTGATGAAATCAGCTATGGTGCCATCAGCTGGCCAGTGGATGGTCCAAAGAAGGGCTGATCCATCAATGACAGTGACATCTGCAACACTGGCATTCCTCCTGGAGATTTTGACTTCTGTGTAGACTTGGATTTACAAATTCACATTCCGTCCTCAGTAAACATGGCAGTTGGGACTGGTGCCAGCTCATAGGCGAGGACATCCTTCATGTCAACTTCATGGTCACTAGACAACAGTGTGATTACCCTTGAATCGATGGCATTTAGGACATAAATTGTGGAGATGCCAACTTGGATTGATTTGGTTGTTGTGAGACTTTGTTTGAGATGGTGTTGTAAGATCCCTCTGGCCAGGTCTTCTCAACATCTTCTAACATTGCCTCCTCAATCTTTATGGCACTGTCTACAATAGGTAGGGTGATCTTGATGTTCATGATGCTTTCCCCTGGATGTTCATTGGGATCCAATGGATGGAGACAGGTTTCCAGTTTCTGACAAAGTCCTTGACTTTGGCATGTGCTTAACCCATGGCTTTAGCCTCCACCTTGTGATAGAGATTAACCTATCTGTCTTATCCTCTTCTATCTCCTTCATGTCTGACACAATCTTGCAGCATATGTGGTGGCTCAGGGCCCAGACCTTCAGTGCCTATGGCTTCACGGTAATCCAATGATCCCTCCATCACTGTGGCCGTACCTCATGAAAGTGGACTCTATGAACTGGTTGCTCCACAGGCCATTCCATATTCCACTAATGTGTCGCATCACATGCTGCTCCTGGAGAAAATTGCTTTGTGGAGGAAGCTTCTCCATGGAATGAAGATAGTATGGCCATACCTGACATGGTTGACATGGCCAGCTGCAAAGTAGTAGGTAAGCATCTTCTGGAATGTGGTCAGATGGAGAAGCCAGTCACCCTCACGTTCAGCCCAGATGTATGACATCATCAGCATCATTGGTTTCACCAAGACCTAAACCCAAAGTCTGGCTGTTCTGGTCTGACTCGTAATCTGATCCAAGGCTCTCATCAGGTCATCTGCCTTCTGGAAATGTCTTACTGGAACTCCAGAGAGCCCACTATCAGCTATCAGTGAACATATAGCCCCAACAAAACTCATCAATGTATGCATACCCCCAAGTAGGGATGTAACGATAACCGGTTTAATGATAACCGTGATAGAATTCCTTACAATAACCGTACCGTTTAAAAAAAATTATCATTAAAACCGTGGTTCCGTGATTACCGTGGTGCCGTAATTACAGTGCTTTGAAAAACATGGTAAATACTGTCCATCATCAACCAAAGTTGGCAACAGTCTCCCAGATGCAAACGTGCAGCCTTTGAGAAATGATTTCAGTCAGTGTATCAATCCTTTTTGGATCTGAGTTTTCAATATAAAATGTTGTAAAATTATTTCAGTGAGTCTCTCAGTACTTTTTGAACATTTTCAGCATTTTCTTTATGAATACAGTGATAATACAATAATAAGTGATCATTTTAGTCATGATAATCATGATGTGAAATTTTCATACCGTTACATCTCTACCCCCAAAATGTTTAAGCGGCACAGCCGCATCTATAAGTGACGTGTGTCTGTTTGAGGCGAGATGTGTGTGAGGCGAGATGCAGTGTCCCAGCCATCTTGACTGGGGTGGCCCAAGTGGGGCACAGACTCAAGCAAGGGTAGCACTAATTGTGGCATTTAGGAAGGAAGTAGAAAGTTTTCCCTCACCAAAATTTTGCCTAACCTCACTGTAGCTTAAAAATAAGCCTGCTACAGCCTCTGAAAGACAGTATTGTTGGCCACAGATGCCAGCATCCTCAGGATTTTGGGGTGGCAAATTGGATTTCAGGGGTGGCCAGTGCCACCCCTGGCCACTCCCTAGAAACTCCCCTGCCGAGATGTGCACACAGGATTTGAGCAGTGCACCTACAGATGCAGCCATTCCCGTCGTGACAGCTTTTTTTCATTACTTTGTGCTTGACAATGCGGTGACGTTTTTGAGATGGTTTGATATGTGAATAATGGCATTCAACCACTAGGGGCCCACATAGTCCATAATGTGTCTCTCATTGTTGCAGCAGCTTCCAGCTGCGGGGTCACAGTCCACGCAAACGTATTTGTTCTTCCGGTTCAGCGCTAGTTGCGTGATGTGGCTTATTAATATAGTCGCTAGTTAGTTATGTTATATGGCAGGAAAATGCCACTGAATGACCAAATTGATATAACTTTTAACCATTTCGAGTAACGATGTTTCCATACGGATCACCAGCGTTAGTTTGTTGTTTATAACGTGGCTATATTAATAATGTTTATATCTCGGATGCGTTATTATATTTACTGTCTATCGTTATTTCGAACCCCACATAGGTTAACGCCAACCTATGTGCCCTATCAGAGTTCGTTACGTTGCACTAGTCTTCCTCCCCGTGACAATAAACAAAACAACCTGATAGCAGCAGCTACATCACTATATGTGTGAGCGTAAGTATTAATGGTTTGCAACTTGTTTGTGTTGTACAGCATTTGGTTCAAACATACTGTATGGTGACATTGAATCAGTGTTAGCTTAGCGATAGCTAGCTAGCAAACACTACAATCTGTGAATAGAATTGGCCTGCAGCCATTTCTAACTACTGTAGCTAGTTTTCCTCGAATTGATATAACGTTACAGTAGCATGGACCCATCTCGTTATGACAGTGGGGAGATGTTAGCTTTTAGGTTGATACTAAACCTTCAGATCTTTACTACCTAACATCCGAAAAGCTAGTCACAATACTGTATTAATACCGACTAGTCACCTTTAGCTGACAGCCAAACTTTTCACCCTAAAATAGAAGGATTTACTGTATGAGTAGTTTGATTTCTCCCCTAGTATCTCGTATCTATGCATTGTCACTAGCCTATGCATACATGAACCACTCTCATTCAGTCAGTCAATCAATTGATCAACAACTTTATTAATCCAACTCAGGGAAATTCGTTTTGAATAGTTTGTTGATGTAACAAATAGTAACATACAGTACAAGCAGATAGGCCTACACCAAATAGGTCAAATGTGAAAGAGAATCTATACTGTAAATGTTGGTCTGTTGATAAATGAAGATGGCTGTGATCTCTGATCCCAAAATAATTACATTCCTACAATAGTTAAAATAATTATAATATTGTGACCCAGAGTTTAACTAAACTTCTGTGGGCACTGGGCAGGGCTCTGCTAAACACTGCAGTGTATGAGATTAAAAAGTGACTTCTTCTGTTCTACAGTATAGGCTTTCTCATTATGTATTTTAACGTTATTTCGTTTCATTCATCAACAGCGTTGGTGGGCATCGGCGAAGGACGATTGGGTTCAGCAGTTGACCGACTGTGAGGCCCGAATTAGGAGAGAGGCGCTTGCCGACGAAGAGCGTTCCCAGGCTGCGGACGCCGCCGTTCTCCAGGGACTGCTCCGGGAGTTCATGCCCCAGCTCCAGCAGACGCCGGCAGGAGCATGGCAGAGTTGGCAGACCCACCGTCCAAGTTCCTGGGACCAGGAATGCCAACCACGCCACACAAGGGATCGCCACACAGGAGCAGGCGACCACAGGGATGAAGAATCCCCGAGCTACTACCAGTTGGATCAGGAGTCACGACTCATTGGTGGCGGACTGGGGAGGTGGGTGGGGCAAAACAACGCTTCGGAGGACGGCTTCAGGGGAGATGGACTGCCGTGAAGCTAGCTGCTGCTATGATCGGCCAGAGAGAGAGAGGTGACGTAGAACCCTTGCTATATATATGAGAATGAACTGACGTCATATCTGACGTCATTGCAGACGTCATACTTGGACTTTGACTGGCCACGTCATACTAGAACTTGACTGACGTCAGGGGGTGATCGGGTTATGTACGAGTGGCCTTCTGCCTGAAATTTGGTCGGGAGACCTCACTTCAATCATGAGAGTCCGGTCGGTAGGATTTAACAAACTTTATTTAGCAATCGGCATGCATGGCAAATACTTTGGCGCATGACTCCATTGGCCAGTGGCGCTGCTCTTGAGGCAAGAGGAGGGCATCTGCATAGGCTAGGAGATCCCCCAAAAGGAAGATCCGATTACCGGAGGTTAATTGAGATCTGCAGGCACCAGTAGTTTGACTGTACTTTTCTGGCCTTCAGCGACCTGACCTTTAGCGACTTACAGCTATTTACGGCTTCCCAACTCGGTCGGGCCTACGATCTTGGTGCATTAACGTTTAACTTGGCGCTTCCCGGCTTGGCCTACTCGGCCGCCTTGGCACCTCGCACTTTGACTTGGTGCTTCCCAGCTTGGCCTACTCGGCCGCCTTGGCACCTCACGCTTTAACTTGGCGCTTCCCGGCTTGGCCTACTCGGCCGCCATGGCACCTCGCCTAACTTGGCGCTTCCCGGCTTGGCCTACTTGGCCGCCTTGGCACCTCACCTAGCTTGGCGCTTCCCGGCTTGGCCTACTTGGCCACCTTGGCACCTCACACTTTAACTTGGCGCTTCCCAGCTTGGCCTACTTGGCCGCCTTGGCACCTCACCTTTACCTAACTTGCCGCTTCCCGGCTTGGCCTACTTGGCCGCCTTGGCACCTCCCCTTGACCTAACTTGGCGCTTCCCAGCTTGGCCTACTTGGCAGCCTTGGCACCTCACCATTTAGCTTTGTCCTTCTTAGCCCCCGACTAGGCGCGCCGCTCAACTTGGCCTTCTGACTGACCCTGGCTCTCTCGCTTGGCTCTCTCTCTTTCCTCATAACTTTTTTAACCCTTTTTTTAAACAGACATTTTGTACTTTTTTTTCTTTTTTTTTTTAAATCTAGATGTGCTGTGATTTTATCCACAAGTAGATGGGTCTTGCCCCACCGCCAAGTGAACGCTCCTGGCGATGGTTTTGCACTGTTGTATATTTGCACCTGTACTTTATTTTTCATTATTTTTATATTTAGACGTGCTGTGATCGTGTGACGTGTGACTGCTCTTTTATTAAAAACCAAACCAAACATGTCACTGTATCTCCATTATTGTATTCCCTTTAGGGTTAGAGGTGCCCAAATTATTTTCAGATGAAGGGCCAAAAGTAAGATGGATGGCAGCGGGCCAAAACTAAATGTTATGTGGAATAACATATTATTGTATAGACCAGTGGTTCCCAACCTTTTTACACCAAGTACCACCTGAGAAAGTAGTTGGCTCTCCAAGTACCACCATATGACCGTCGTTAAAATACAGTCTATTCAGCTATGCACAGTTCACGCAGGAGGCAAATTTATTCCAACCTGCAGCCTATGTGCAACCTGCAGCAGCTGCACTTGTGCTGGGTTGACTGCTGTCTTCACCTCCTTGTGCTTCATCGTTGCTGCTCTCCTCTACTACAGCTCTTTTACGATTCCCTCCCGTTTTGATCCACTTTAGCATCCCACCTCGTCTTTGTTCGCCACTTGTGTAACCATGCGGGGCGGGCAGGTAATTGTGCATGCGCAACAGGTATAGTGTCCGTCAGAAACAAATATTTTTTTCTAAATCTCAAGACAACAAAATAAACCTCAATCTCAATGATCACAAGTTTATTTTCATTCATAGTATTATCTTGATAGATAAACATGTTTTACAATTGATTTTAAAGTTGGGTTTATTTCATAATTTAAACATTGGGATTCCAGGGATCAAGTACCACCAGCAGGGGGGGGCGCAAGTACCACCTACCTTGAGAAACACTGCCAATAATATTAATAATTATTATTATTATTTCACTTTCACATGTTTGAAAACTACTACTAATGACCACCATGGATTTTGCACAAAAACTGTTTTTTTTTTTTTTTTTTTAATTCTCACAGAGCCTTCCAAGTACCACCAGCAATGGGCGCAAGTACCACCTACCACTGATATATACTATAACAGCACAGGCAAGGCTGGTTTTGAACCCTCAATCTCTCTCACTAGTTACAAGCCCAGCAACGTTAACCATCAGAACAAAGTGACAATCCTGTTGGCCAAGGACCAATGTGCTTGCTTTATACCTCCAGACGAGGATCTCTACAATGCTGTATATGCCAAGCTGAAGCACAGGCAAGCACCAGGCCCCTGCTGTTTTCCTTAAACAATGTTTTTATCCTAAAAATATATATATATGAAAAGCAAGGATAATTATCAATTAGAATAAAATAAAGTTATCCTGGTCATACCTGGCACCATTTCTGCCATTGCGGACGTGAAGTCTCAGATGGAGTTGATGTGTCGAGCACTAGTTTTTCCGAGGAGATAATGTGGGGGTAGCACGCTGCAGCCCACACAGAGCAGCCTCTGGACACACTGCCTTAAGCTGGACAACCAAGTCAGATGAGATTGCAGTCAGAAAACTTCATTTTCTATCTGTAGTACTCATGAGTGTACTTTTTTTTGTCAGCATCTTCTGGAGAATCTCTTTTTCTGGATTTTTCTCACATTTTCTCCCCAAATGTACCTGGCCAATTCCCTGTTATAACGGTCATTGCGCCAGCCAGTGGGGTTTCACCAGCAGGACGTAGCGCATGGGAGGATCATGCCATTCCCCCCAGTGCCCATTCCCCGAAACAGGTGGCCCGGCCAACCAGATGAGGCGCTAGTGCAGCGACCAGGACTCATACCCTACCAGCTTCCCACCCGCAGACACGGGCAATCTTTAGGAATGTCTGACCAAGCCAGAGGTACCTCTGGCAGGAGTTGAACCTGGAACTCCGCGGTGGTAGGCAAGTGCTTTTACCTCTACACCAGTGGTTCCCACCCACCGGATCCCGGTCCATAAAGCATTTGCTGCCAGGCCACGGGGAAGCTAATATGATTCTGCAGGGAGAAAGAGTGTGAGATAGCTCTCTCTACACACACACTTGCATTAAGAGAGGGTCCATGAAATTGAGAGTTTACAGTCTATTATTTCACTTGTAATTCACTATATCACTATTCCAGAATTTCCAGTGTGTCAGAATTTTACATACACTAAGAAGCTGACTGTCCCCTAGCCCCATAACGTGACGCTGCTACTGTACTCCGATAATATTCTCGTACAGCGGTCATCGTCACACAGCGTTCAAATTCTCAATAGGTGGAAAACGCTGTTAAAAAAGCTCTCCTACTCGTATCCGACCTCCGATTGCAGATCCGAAGATATGATAGTCCGCCTAGTGAAGCCAGTAATTTAGCCGGCACTGTTAAAATGATACTGCTTGCGTGAAACAACCGTTTATAAGCAGTCTTTGTACTGTCCCCATGTCCTCACTGCCTACTGCGCAGGTGGGTTAATCAAAAAGGAGTTTCTGTGTGGAGATTGCAGTTATCACTCTGCTCCCCTGGGGATGAATCCTCTGCAATATATATATATATATATATAGAGAGAGAGAGAGAGAGAGAGAGAGAGAGAGAGAGAGAGAGAGAGAGAGAGAAAATAATCTCTGTTCTGTGATAAACCATGACAAAATAGACAGGTTAACATGCCATTTACTATTTTAGGGTGTGTGAGAAAGAACCCAGTGACAACAGTAACCTTATTTCTCTTACCTTCTGTCGTAGCCTTTCATGATCACCCCTTCAAGACAGACAAAATCCTCCTGACATTACTGCCTAAATTGTGAACAGGAGAGAGTTGTACAGTTACGTTATACAGTAGTTGCAACCCATTGGTAGTTGATTGTCTCTGGCTGCTAGCTAGCTAAGCAGACTGACTCCCGCACTAACGTCAGCTAGCATTGTTTGTATACTGTTCACCCTTTGAGTAAATACAATTCACAAATAAGTCTAAAACGATTTAACTTACCGTAACATTAACGTTACATCAGTCTCACGGACTAACCTAGCGTTAAATAACGCTGGTAACGTTGTGTAAAGCAGTCTCTAGAGAATAAGCGCTAATGCAAGCTAATCTGCTTTAGCGTTAGCTAACGTATGCTAGCTAATAGAAAAACACACATAATGTTGCGTTTCGGGGTACACCAAAATACTTCGGTACCGTCTGCTTATACAAGACATACAGTTTCAAATACATTATAAGCAACTAGTTTTGTCAATATTACCGTATCCCGGGCGGTAGGCTACCCTCCGGTGAAAAGCCCGCTCGAATTTCAAACGAAACATGTTGTGCTGTGCTGGCCTGGTCACTTCCGTGTAGTACCTTCTTCTTCTTCTTCTTCTTTAGTGTTTTATGGTGGTTGGCAACCAACTTAAAGGTGCATTACCGCCACCAACTGGACTGGATTGTGGAACAGGGGATTCAAAACTAAACAAAACAAACAAAACCAAAAACAACTACTCTTAAATTCTTGTGTCTACCCCAATTTCTTTAAGAAACTTAATAACATGCATATAAATGCTACCTGCTGTTTTCCCTAATAAACCTGGCAACGAAAAATCTTGATGTTTTGCCATTCTCAATGCCTGAAACATAGTATTCCTTTCTGTATCGTATTTCCTACAGTGTAAAAGGATATGTTCAACAGTTTCTGGTTCGCTACAGTGTATACATTTCCCATCAGGGTGCTTGCCTATTTTATGTAATGTATGATTGAGAGCTTTGTGACCTATTCTTAAACGGGTGATAATACTTTCTTCCCTTTGTTTCCAACCCACCCTCCTTCCAGCCCCAACCTGCCTTTGTATGTTATACAGATGTCTACCAGTGTCTTGACCATCCCAGTACTCCTGCCATACTGACTGCACGTATGATTGAATGAATGTCTTGACTTCAGCTTTACTTAATGGAATGTTTATATCTACCTGTTTGATTCTTAGTGCTTGTTTGGCTAAGATATCCACCTGCTCATTCCCCTCCACACCAACATGAGCAGGGACCCAAAGGTAGCGTGTAGCTATGCCCTTCACCTCCAACCTGTACATTATATTGAATATTTCATTGATGATATCTGTTCTGAATGCTGATCTACCAGATTGTATGCTTTGTAGTGATGAAAACCTATCAGATGCAATAACTGTGTTGTTTCTTTCTCTCTGCTCCACCCACCTTAATGCTAATATAATTGCCAATAGCTCCGTTGTGTATACTGAAAGATGGTCCGACACCCTTTTCTTAATACAGATCTCACCCTCTGGAATATATACTGCTGCCCCTGCACAC